>NC_051120.1:10339870-10552903 GCF_014839805.1 Manduca sexta | reverse complement strand
GGCATGATTCTACGACAATGTATCGAACTTGGTAACACGGCGTGTTTCGTTAACTTCGTGTTATGACTGTGTAAGAGTATTCTGGATGCTAATTTGACATTTCATAAACACGATGAGGTGTGACACATCCGCCTTATGGGCATGTTACGAATTGTCAAAATAACGTATAAATGCAGCGCGTCTATGCGCGTTTAGACAAATTAATTATTTAGATACAACGACTGTATAATTTCTATTGACGATAGTATCCTCTTTACATCGTGAAAACTCAAATATAATATTCTACCTTATCAGAAACAAAACAAACATAAATCCTAAATGATCGAATTAATATTCAAACCTATGTTTTTGTATCTTGATAGTCAAATTTGTGTTATGGGCTCAGCGGTGAAAAAATAAGCTACTTTACTACTGGCAACCCGACTTTTGACAACAATTGAGGTCAATCAAGTTTATTTTTATTACTTCGATGTAATATTTCTATTAGTAAATAGATGGGCCAAACAAATATAAAACACTAATGAAGGTATCTTTTTAAACAATGTTTTCTTAATTATGTACATTACAATTAATACTATGTAGTTTCTTTGTGGTGAAAGTTTTGTACCTATAAAGTTTGATAACAACAATAAAGATTATTGAAGAAATTTTACTAGTTATACATTATTGTTGTTATAAGTAATTGGTAGAGGTCTTAATCAAGGGCTTAGCCAGCTTTAAATTAAATATCAAAATCTTCTAAATGTGAATATCGATCCAGGGAACAAAGCAAAAATTTCATGTAGGTAATCCCAATAATTTTACACAATTACAAACAAAAGTATGTAATCATGTTAAATCTAAAATTGTTTGTACAAACACTTTCTTTTTATTTTAGGAGACCAAAGGCATCTTACATTGAATACTAATGTTAACAAAACTGATAATATCAAATGTAATAATAAAATAATTTCTTTTACAGGATAGTGAATGTAATGCAAGATATTCCAAATAAATAATAGTAAAATATACTCAGTTTTAACAACATATTATTTTTGTTTTATTTTTTATTTGTTGTTCAGTCTTAGATAACATAATATACTTAAGTAAAATTTCTATACATGAGTTTGAATGTTTGTTAATTAATCAGTTTCACCTTAATAACTAAATGAATGTGTATGAAATATGGTACTCAGACAGTGAGCTGTGAATTGAATAGAGTACTTTTTATTCCAAAAAGATTAATGCCGGTTGAGCGGCAAATAGAAGTTACTAGGTAATAGAGCTATAAATTTTTTAAAAATAACGTTTAATAGGCAATATACACTTATTTTAATTATTGTTGGTAAGTCTGTTATATGTGAGTGTCTGTCTTAATAGTTATAAGGTGTCTACGGCAATGTCTATTTCTATAGCCAAGTTAAACTGTGTCCATGCACTGATGTGTACCAGTTTAGAGGAAATTGTAACTAGCGTAATTACTTTATAAGACCTAAAATCTTTGTCTCATTCTGAAAACCTACTGTGGAACGTCACATAGTGCTTTACAATTCAAAGTTCCGGATGGCATT
Organism: Manduca sexta; assembly: GCF_014839805.1. Taxonomy (NCBI): domain Eukaryota; kingdom Metazoa; phylum Arthropoda; class Insecta; order Lepidoptera; family Sphingidae; genus Manduca; species Manduca sexta. The sequence goes on along the minus strand of NC_051120.1, from coordinate 10,551,353 downwards.
GTAACTGTTTATGGGCGGTCGTATCGCTTATCATCAGGTATCATCGTCACATTATTTAACTAAATAAAAAAAGAATTTGAGTTAATGCCTTGTCGATTTTGCAACAAATTTTATAATGGAAGGTCCGTAGAATTCCTATTAATATACGTTGTTAGCGCTAATTTAACATAAACTGCATAAGCACAACAGCATTTACTATTATTCATATAACAGCATTCGTGTAAAATCTTCAGTAGCATTCAATATATCAATTCAATTCAATTTTTTAAATGTGGCTTTAGTAAACAAATCAAGTAAATAAGTCAATGACATTGACATTTGACAATAATTTTGAAGTTATATTTTTTCGTTTGAAAACAATCACAATCTACAGAAATTTCTTTAAAATTATTTTTATATTCCTTTCATGTTTCTTACATTTAAGTATATACAAAAATGGGATTAAATAAAAGTTTGGCAGTGATTTATTCGAGTTACATCATTTAATATCACGAATACAAACAAAAAAGCCTTTTCAAAAACCGATACTTGCCGATTCGAGGGGATGAAAGATTTCTGAACGCATTAACACATCGTAATATAAAAATATTAAGCATAGACAACCTATCGTATGGCATACACAATACCTATTTTTCAATTACACATCGTGGCGCGTGTATGAAACGCCTTTGTGTTTAGAGCTTGTTTTGACAACACGCGTTTACGGTGTGTTATCGCGAGTAGCATAGGGAATCAACCTACAGGATAGTGAATGTAATGCAAGATATTCCAAATAAATAATAGTAAAATATACTCAGTTTTAACAACACATTATCTTTGTTTTATTTTTTATTTGTTGTTCAGTCTTAGATAACATAAGTAAAATTTCTATACATGAGTTTGAATGTTTGTTAATTAATCAGTTTCACCTTAATAACTAAATGAATGTGTATGAAATATGGTACTCAGACAGTGAGCTGTGGATTGAATAGAGTACATTTTATTCCAAAAAGATTAATGCCGGTTGAGCGGCTAATAGAAGTTACTAGGTAATAGAACTATAATTTTTTTAAAAATAACGTTTAATAGGCAATATACACTTATTTTAATTATTGGTGGTAAGTCTGTTATATGTGAATGTCTGTATTGATAGTTATAAGGTGTTGACGGCAATGTCTGTTTTTCCATAGCCAAGTTAAACTGTGTCCATGCACTGATATGTACCAGTTTAGAGGAAATTGTAACTAGCGTAATTACTTTATAAGACCTAAAATCTTTGTCTCATTCTGAAAACCTACTGTGGAACGTCACATAGTGCTTTGCAATTCAAAGTTCCGGGATGGCATTGTAACTGTTTATGGGCGGTCGTATCGCTTATCATCAGATAAACGGCATCCTCGTCACATTATTTAACTAAATAAAAAAAAAGATGAGTTAATGCCTTAACAATTTTGCACAAACTGCATTAGCACAACAGCATTTACTATTACTCATATAACAGCATTCGTGTAAAATCTTCAGTAGCATTAAATATATCAATTCAATTCAATTTTTAAAATGTGGCTTTAGTAAACAAATCAAGTAAATAAGTCTATGACATTGACATTTGACAATCATTTTGAAGTAATATTTTTTCGTTTGAAAACAATCACAGTCTACAGAAATTTCTTTAAATTATTTTTATATTCCTTTCATGTTTCTTACATTTAAGTATATATACAAAAATGGGATTAAATAAAGTTTGGCAGTGGTTTATTCGAGTTACATCATTTAATATCACGAATACAAACAAAAAAAGCCTTTTCAAAAAAACCGATACTTGCCGATTCGAGGGGATGAAAGATTTCTGAACGCATTAACACACCGTAATATAAAAAATATTAAGCATAGACAACCTATCGTATGGCATACACAATACCTATTTTTCAATTACGCATCGTGGCGCGTGTATGAAACGCGTTTGTGTTTAGAGCTTGTTTTGACAACACGCGTTTACGGTGTGTTATCGCGAGTGGCATAGGGAATCAACCTACAGATGTTGCAATAAGGGCCAGCACTTAAGGAATTCTAAATTATTCAATTCTAGTTGTAGTCCCCGGTTCCCAGATGTTGGAATAAGGTCCAGTGCCCAGTTTACAGTTTTTTATTTTTTTTTATCCTACATGTTGCTCCCGATTTGTCTTACATTACAAACCTTACGGAGCAAAAGTACGCATAATTGATAATTATATAGTAGAGGTATCCATTTGGAATGTAGAAATTAATTCAATTCAATTTGTAGATTGCGACTCTATCTTTGACAGACGAAGATTTTGCCAATGACGTACTAGAAAAAAATTATAGTAAATCTTTGATAGGTCTAAAGATACAATTATCTTAGGGTTTAAGTATCATTGAATTATACAATTGATTTCAGGAAATATATTTTGAAGAACCATCAAAATGGCGATCTGTTTAAATTTATTTTTGTTTTGTATCCGCTATTATTACTCGGCACTAAGAAATCGCCGATAAATAAACGGCGACTGCCATACTATAAAATAAGAAGAAGAACAAGATTCTCAAACTGACTATGTCAAGCTTTACCAGCGATAAACAGACACCGTGGACATGCTATCGGCTCTTATTAAAAAAATACAATAGTACGTGGCATTGGCAGCGTCCCTATCTATGTTGCAGAATGTCTGATAGAATGGTGATGTTTTTCATTCCATGTCAGCCTTACTTCGTATCACTTTATGGATATCAGATAATTTACTAATCTGAGGCGGCCCTAAACTTCGCTAAGCTCCAGATAAGAGAAAAAAAACAACACGAGGTCTTGGAAGAAACAAAAAAGAGTTCAGTTCGGTTTTGACGGCTTCGTTGGCAAGATCCTTCAAGGCACTGTGCGAGGGCCCTGTACGCGCGAGAGCCGGGCGGTTGCCCGGTTCAACTCACTCTAGGGCCGCCTCTACTGCTAGTCTTTCTTCTTTGTCTGGGTATCTTGGGTAACGAGCGTTGTGTTGCTACTTATAGGCGTTTATCATCAGTACATCAGTTTTTACAAAATACATTCTTAAACGAAGACAAATTAGGAAAACAAAACACCAATTTATGCTGAGGTAAATAATATTGAAATTTAATTAGCATATTGTTATACAGTACGTTCTAATGCATCTCCAAATATTATTGGTTTTAACACCAAGTCATAACCTGGGTCAATTAGGTACTCAAACATCAAACATGAATGTATACAAATTATTAATATTATTAGCAGATTTTTTATTCTCATGTAGTGACATTGTGTTCTTATGCCATTCCAATGTGGAGTCCCTAAACAGTATATAAAAAAAATGTAACTGGAAAAGAAACCAAAACCAAAAATGATCCAGTTTTGCATGCATGCAAATGATATGCAGTAGCATGACGTTTTGCAAATTATAATTTTATATGAACGTATATATTTGACCGAAGGGTTACCCATCTCGTTCATATTATGAAGCGGAAACATTGCTATAATTTTTCGGCCTATGAGATTATTGGGGGCAACAAAGCACTCCCTAGTCATTCCCTTTTATAAGAGAAGCAGTTTGTCTACAATCCCTTTAAGATTTTTTTTACTCGCCTATAAAAATTACTAAAAGAATCAGTTGTCATAAGGTACAAAACTATTCAATGGCGCTACCAAGAAGTATACAATTATGCAAATGCGCCTAACAAATTTCTCATAATCCATTTATGTGTATTGTTAATAATTTATCATCAGGCGCAATTTTTGTAATACCGTTATAATTCATATTATGTGTGATGTGAGTAAGGAACAAATACGTTAGAAATAAGTAAATGATGAGATAACTGATCAAGAGGAATATCCTTTTATTTCCCCCCACTTGCCAGCCCGAGCTGGCTGCTCTGGTTTGTACCTTGTTATTCCATAATCCGAAGTTACCCGAACCAACCTACACGTGACGACTACTATATACATGGTAAAAATACCTCGAGGCTTCCGACCATATCCGTTCCGGCGTCAGACAGTGTAATCCAATAAAACAGCCCAGTATCATTTAGGTGACCGTCGAAAATTACGGAATTTGTTATAAATATGTATTTTTTTTATACAATACATGAACAAAATTACTAAATGGCACTCTAATGCGCTTATCGCCCTAATAAAAGATGCTAAGTCTCATAATCGGGAAAATGTATCCTTACCAATATTTTTTGTGTTCTATTTTTAAAGGTATTTGTGTGTTCTGTTGTTTTCTTTGCTTCGAAAATAGCAAATTTGTGAAGTTTTAGCTTAGTAGTTCATTATTTATAGAGATTTCTGTTGTTGTTATTATTATTTGTTGAACTTTTTTACCTTGAGACTTCGAACTAGAGACGGATACGCGACACAATTTTTAAACTTAGTGCGCATTCTAACTCATCTGTATTAACCGATATTATGTAAGTGCTATGATTTGTAAATAAATAAGTTGCCACTTCCTCCGACATAAACACTCGTGTCAATAACAAATCTTTTTACTAAACTTTGTTTATAACTTAGAACATATACATATATTACTTACAACAGCCAGTAACACGAAACATGTATGTTATACCAGCTTTAAAGGACTAGGGATTAAGGAAGAGGTGATGATGTTTCAACCTCCGCAAAACTCACCACGTGAAACTCAACAGCTAACCTCTTCAAGTTCTTTGTATAGACTGCATTGTTTTGTATTCAAGCCAGGATAAAAAAGCCAACGCATCGTCCAAAATATCATCTCGCTTGGCCCCAAAATCTTTACAAGTACCGTTACACGTCAGTTGACACCGGTACTAATAAAAACGTGTTGCGGCCATAATATTAGCGAGGAAACGTCCCGTTAGTGAGGAAGGGGTTGCCATACTTATTATTTATTAGTATAAGGATCTCCAATAATTATGGGTAATCATTGTGATGAATAACATGAAATTATGATAAATATGATCTGCAAATAGTTGTATTGAATGAATTCTCGGGTTGATATTCACGATGCAAGACTTGCTTTTTATTTTTAGATCAGTTTGTAATTTCAAATATTTATCAAACACGATATAATTATTTCAATAAATTTAATGTTTTGAAATAAATATATTTGTGTTCACAGTATACTCTTTCAGATTTTATTTTGTTTGTACGCGCTAATCTCAAGAACTGCTAAAAAGATTTTTTTTCATGCTTAGGAAACTACATTACTCCTTAGTGCTTGCTATAGGTTACTTTGCATCCCGTGAAAATATAATTATAAAACCACAAAATAAAATTCAGGAATGTTTCGTCACTTAGCAACATTTAAAGGCTCGCGTCTAAATTAAAAAGGTTTTTATTTTACGCGTAACGGTAACAATTGCTTTTTGTTTTGGTAACCGTACCGAGCTTTGTTTATGGGTAATTATCCCTCAGATAACCCTCGGGTCAAATGCTAAGTAAACATTATCTTGCGGCGATATAAAAACATTCTTGTTTACTGTTTATGCCTGTATTCATAATTTTATGTACGGAAAAATACAAAAAAAATGCATTTATTTATTAAAATACCTTACTACCTATACTTATATACAAACGTATGCACAGGGTTATATTATATGTCATAGTTTAGAATAATATTATTGTTCAGCTCTTTATGTTGCTGACTGTTTAATATGAATAGTTAAAAAAATCGATAGGTCAGTACCATATTATTTATTAAGTATCATATTATAAATATCAAATAATATTAGGAATTAGGCAGGAACATAATAGAAATTACACCGATTTATACTTGAACGTCGTGTTTGATGAAAATGATCTTTCCCTTGGCATCAGATGATACCTCTAGAGGACACGCCGTGAAAGGTCCAGAGATAAAATGAATTCTGAAGTCTAACATTTTGAATACAACAATCATACATAAGGTGACATAACGTTCCCTTGAAGGCCCAGAAGGTTATCTCACGTAAGAATCCGTCTAGATAGACACCGCAATGTTATTCCTGCCGTCAGTCAGTATTGTTCAAAACAATGCATTTTCTAGTTTGAAGGACACTTACCCATATCATTAACTATAATGTAACAGAAGCCTTGACGGCCCAACAGTTTATTTTTAAATCGTTTTATGAAAAATAAAAAGAGAAGCTTTTGATTAAATTGCAACATATCAATAAATATTATAAAATTTTAGAATAAACGAACTATAAAAAATCATAATATGTTTTAGCACTGCAACACAAAATCACTAAAACATGATGGGCTTTATTAGAAACCGGGCTTTCTTTGGTCACATTACCTTAATACTTTTATCATAGGTACTAGTAATCGCTTATTTTCTAGCTCCAACTCGACTGAGAGCTGTGAGCATTATTCAAATGCATAGCCTACTAACATTACAGAACAAAGCCAAGATCAAGTCAGATCAAGTCAATAAATAGTGAAGACGGAGGTTTAGCGAGAAGGTGAGAATAGTACACAGATTTGACGCCCGATGTGTGACAAATTTAATATCATATTTGAATAAAACTATTTTGCTTGCTAACTGAAATAGTAACTGTCCGCCCCGTGGCTACGAAAACAGTCTTCGAAACGTTGAGAAAAAATTATAATATAAGAAACCGCGATAAAATCTGAAACATAGTTTTATTTCAATGTCTTTATCATAACAAATCATCATTCATATTATATGTTACAATTCCTATTTAATATAATATTATAATGTTGATGCTTGGATATTTAGATACTCGGATGTATTGTCACAAAACTAGCTCAAGTAATTAAAAAATTCAAAACACCCTTTTTCGTCTCCTTATAAACAATCGTATTTTCATCACTAAAAAACTTCAGAGGGTTTAGTTTATTTTATATAACAAATAAATAAATCGATTAAAATTAAAGTGTAAAAGCGTTTGGAACTTTTAAATTTCTATTTTTGTTTGGGAAGAAATAAATAGCCTGACGAGGTGTTGAATCCGCTACATAACTTTACAATCCATATATTGGTTTCATTGATTCCAAATTCTATATGACTAATTTATTAGTCTATTAATGGATCTAGTCTAAATAAATAATTAACACTTTCTCCGCATAACGGAATCTCAATTAAACTTGCAGAAACTTCGCACATGGAATATTTGAATATAAAATACGCGGAAATGTAAAACACACTACGTATGTTTACAATATGTTGTCTTCAAGTTAAAAAAACATATGTTTTGTTCACTAATTATATAAACGATTTAAGGATGTTCTTAGTTATCGGATAAAAATGAACAAATAGTAAATAAAGAAGTAGTAAGCAGCTATATTGTAGTCGAGTGTGGAACGGTCTGCCGAGACGAATGTCCGCAGATACAAAAGCCAAGGACACGCACTTCTGACATTTCTAGAGTTATGTGAGTATTCTTTGTGAGTTATCGCTTGCTTTAATAGTGGAGTGAAAAATCAAGAGGAAACCTGCATACCTGAAAAGTTCTCTAAAGGAATTTCGAGGGTGTGTGGAGCCTACCAATCCGCACTAGTCCAGCGTGGTGGACTAAGGCCTAATACCTCTCAGTAGTAATGAGGCCCGTGCCTAGCACTGCGATAGTATAAAACAAAGCTGATGTTATATTACTAAATAATGAACTGACTAAATATAAAAAGGAAAATTCATAATATTGATATATTATCTTGTGCGCATGAGTTTATGATATGATCTATGCTATATGACGCGTCGTAAACCCAGTTTGATTTTAATAAAGTTTTACATTCAATATTTAGTACATAAACATGCTTTTATCTAACAAAATATTATTACACAAAATCATTATTATTTTATTCTCAACTATGACGGTAAATATATTATGTGATTTGATATATTTAGTTTATAAAAGTGCTTTTCTTAACAATGAATACTAGACAAAATCATTATTATTTTATTACCATTACAGTAAATAGTTATGTGATTTGATAAATCATATGTGATGTTCTAAACCTTGTAATCTTCAGGTCAATGTCACTCAGTTATAGACACGGAAAACTGTTCATAATATGCATATTTAATAAGGTTGAGTATAATACTTTTGCTTGTCACTGGTCCTGTGGATATATCTTTTAGAATAATTATAATTTATATAAAGCGACATTATGGTTTCGTTAAGGTTTATTTAATATAGGAAATCATTATTTATATAAATAAAAATCATTTGTCTTGTATTTAAAAGCATTACTTGCGAATGGCTTGACTGATTCCTATTATATTGTGTTCTATATTATCAGGAAAAGGTTTGTAGCAAAGAACAGTTTAAAAAATCAAAGGGTAAAATTGGCAATTTGGGTGATATTACTGATTTCAATAAAAAATATTGTGAGAGTTTAGTCAGTCCCAGCTTGAATGATAAGACAATTTCGGACCCAATAGGTGGAGCTGTTGTCGAACTGATGTTGAATGGTAGTTTACATGAAATGCGGTCTGTGACAGGGCATCGACCAGCAGGCCCACTAGTTCACAATTATATTAAAATGAAGTACAATGTATTATTCTCGATCAATGTACCATTGAATTGGTGAAATAATTATTGGATTCTGTTTACTGGTCGTAAGTATGGGTATGGGTGTCCGTATGGGTAGCTACTACCGCATTATCTATATCTATCGCCATACAGCAGTGTGTAGTCACTGTTGTGTTCCGGTTTGAAGAACATTGTAGCCAGTGTAACTACTGGACATAATAAGACTTAACATCTTATGTCTCAGGATGGCGAGCGCAGTGAAACACCAAACAATTCTCTGAAATTCAAGGTATTAGATGGTGATTCTACTGTTTATGAGCGGTCGTATTCCTTACCATCAGGCAAATGGCAAGCTCGCCTCATCATTCAAAGAATTAAAAAAAATAAAATTGAGCCAGAGATACATACAAACGAAAATTACTTCTTTATCAATGTAGATAACTACAAATAATGTTACTATGTCGCTGCAAAGAGGAAAAGAAGTAACTTCTATTAAACAACTCAATTAACAAGCTATCACTCATGGTGACATCGTTAAAAATACTTTGTTTAGATTATGAATGAATCATCCTGGTGATGGTATATTTGTTTACTCGAATATCGACCAACGTACTTAAGGTGTAAAGTCCTTAATTCGATAAAGTATAATATATTATTCATATACTTAAAAAAATCAATTGAAAAAGGTTTATTGTATTTCTTCTATACGTCATGGCAACATTTAAGTTTAGAGTAGCAAGTTCTTGGAGCTATATGTTAAGCAAGTACTTCGGCATATACCCTAGCAGCAATATATCGATATTTCTATACCCATACAACTTGCTACAAGTTCTGCAAGCTTCAAAATTTGCAGAAATCAGTTTATCGTGATTATTTACTCGACAAAAATGTATTGTGGAAGTTAACTACTACAAGTTTTCTTGTTAAGACTGCCTTAGTGGCCTACAACTCAGTTAATCGAAATTGTTTATAATATTATGGTTTAAATTTCTTGTGGAAATCGAATTCTGTTTTCTTGTCAAGCCCGCCATAGTGGCCCACCTGTGACGCGTTCCACGATCAGCCTGTATGTCCCAAACGGCAGGTTTGTCTCGACTGGCGAGGGTTAATCGTCTCTCATCACTTTGTCAGAAACCTATTAACCATAAGGTGCAGTAGAATCATTTGCAATGTCCGTAAAAGTCAGTCCAATATCTCTAGACTCAATTCCAATGACCATCACGTGCAGTGGAGTCTTTTTTCGTGGCCGAAAAAGAAAGTTAGATCCACCAGAGTTATACTTACCATTATCTTAAAAAAATTACGTCTATGGTCGGCATACTATTAAGTTTCGTTTGAGATTTGTTTAGTCTCGAATATTTACTTCCTTATGCCTATTCTAGTAATCCCGGTAAAGCAGCTGTGGTTCCTCTGGCCTTGTGGGAGATATTAAATTAATGTTGTTTAGTCCGGAATAATTACCTCCTTATGCCTATTCTAGTAATACCGGCATCCGTGGTTCTGCTGGCCTCATGAAAAATGCAGATATTAAATTAATGAGCAACAAAAACACATCCAAACTTATTTACGGTTAATGTATCGCATTTAAATCAGTTTCGTCGACTCACAGTATTCTTTTTTCAAAATGTTCATAAATTTAAACAAGATAATGTACTAAAATAAGTTTTTTTATCCCATAAAAGAAATTAAAAGTCCCTGTTGGACCATCCGGAGGGCACTGACCTCCGAAACTGCGTTGATTGTACGCTAAGCATGAAGTGCAAATGCAATTGTTATATTTTATTTGTAAAAGGCCAATGACACCATGTTGTCAATTATTTATGAAAAGACAACGCTGTAGCTTTCGCTAGAGGTTTTTTTACAATCGCATAATATAATGACTAGTATATTATGTAGTGATTTTTTTAACTACGAATACACATGCTCATGTTTTTTCCTACGAAGGTATGCCTAGATAGCAGCGCAACTAGTACACCACTGGAAATGTATTTTGTAACTATGATTTGATTTGATAGGCTTGAGCTTATTGTCATATCGGGCATAGATTCCACCCTCCAGGCCAATATTAAGCACAAAATTCTCATATAATTTTAGCCAGGGAATCGAACCCGAACCCTCGGCATAGCAATCATGTCGCAATATAACTACATCACATATGTCAAAAAATATATTTAAAAACCTTTCAATATATTTTTAAAGTTTAAAACATTACCTGTGTCTGAGTCGCATTTTCGTATACAAATACGAAATTCCGAATGTCAACTGTTAATATTTGCACTTTCATTTTAAACATTTATGTAGTGCCTAACGGCACGTGCCTTGAATGGGTGAAATAAAAAAGAAAACATAACATTTATAATAGTTTAATTCGTATTTTTTTACTTATATATATTTTGATTCAGTCACATAATTTTCTCTTCACATGTCGAGACATATTTTAAATACTAACTTAAAAATACGATCACATTTTTCACAACCGGCCAGGTGTAAAATATTAATTATCTGTGCTATATAAACTTTTTTCACTGCCCTTCCAACTGTCACTTTGACAAATTACGTATAATGTTACAGATTAAAAATATTTTTTTCTTTTTATAATCCTGGCCGAAATATGCCGTCTATAATGTGTATTTTTAAATCACGAACTGTTTCCGAGGCCCATGTTCATTGCGTTAAGAATATCACCGTTGTCAGCGTCTATTTCCCAAGCGAAAAGACCGCCTAGTTTGTTATTCCTCACATATTTGCCTTTCTCGATGACTGACCTCGAATCATCGTAGGTAACAAGGTCTCCTGTGGAAGGATTGAAGACGTATGGAGCTTGGGCTACTTTGTCGTAGTGATAGGTCCACTGACCACTGGCAATTCCATTGGCAATCTCCCTGTAGTCGACCACTCCGTCCTGCCAAGTACCTTTAACAGGGCCATCAGCTACTCCTGTGAAGGGGATATCGTCCTTGTAGTCATGGACTCCAGTCCATCCACGACCGTACATAGCAACACCGACGACCAGCTTCTTGGGCTGCACTCCCTGAGCCAAAAGATACCTAATACCAAAGTCAGTAGTGTAAGTCTCCTTGGGTTTCCACTCAGGAGCGTATAACGAGGTCTGGTGGCCAAGAGTGTCATTGGACCAGGCTCCCTTGAAGTCGTAGCTCATCACGAAAATATGGTCCATGTAGTTCTGGGCTTCCTTGTAGTTGACAACCTGAATCTTGTCCCACCCAGCACTGATGGCAGAAGTCAGCTCGTATTTCTTTCCGGTCTCAGCGGATAACTCGTCCAACATGTGTCTAAGCTCCTTCATGAGTGTCACGTATATTTCACCATCTTTAGGACCACCAAGGTCAGGGTTAGCTCCCTTACCTCCAGGGAACTCCCAATCAATATCAACGCCATCGAAGAATTTCCAGGTCTGTAAAAAGTCCTTGACTGAACCAACGAAGCGGTCTCTCTTAACTTTGTCATCGAAGAAGAAGAAGGGATCAGCCAGGGTCCAACCACCGACTGAAGGAAGAATCTTCAGGTCAGGTTTGGCCTGTTTCAACATCATCAGTTGACCGAAATTGCCCTTGTAAGGCTCATTCCAGGACGATAAGCCCTTCTGTGGCTTTTGCAAAGCAGCCCAAGGATCGTGGATGGATACTTTGAAGTCTTCCCGACCGCTGCAGGAGCGTTGCAGTGCTTGGAAACTACCCTCAATTTCCTTCAAACTGTCGTTAATGCCATCACCGCCGCAAATCGGGATGAAGCCGTACAATAAGTGGGTCAGGTTGGGAACGGGAACTTTGTCTACGGGGAACTTTCGCGGGTACACGCCCCATTCTACGAAGTACGCACCGACAACTTTACCAGAGGTCTGCTTGAATGGCTTATTCTTCTCTCCGATGGTGAATTCTAGAGGCGGTAAGTGGCTACCGTCGGTGTCAGCCACAACGATCTCCACCGACTCGCTCGAGCTGCATCCATCGGAGTTGCACAACTCAACTTGCATCTGATAGCGTCCGCCCTTCTTCACTTTGAAGTTGGCCATTGAAGCGCTGCCAGCACCTTTCCAGACTTCTTCGCCGTTGAGCAAGACTCTGGACTTATCAGCCGGGTCGCCGGTCCACACGTTCCAGTTGACGGAGACATCAGCGGCGTCCTTCTTGGTGACGAGCTGGTTGTACGCGGTGGCCGCCTGGTTCACCTCGACGATGGCGAACGTGCGCTCGCCCCAGCCGAGGTTGGGTTTGCCGGGCGGGCCGCACTGCGCCGCCGCCAACAGGCTCGCGCCGAACACTAACGCCAGCATTTGATGCCCCATAACCGGTTCTAAAAAAATAAATACGTGAAAGACGAACCTCTCATTTAAGAGTCGATTCGAAACTGGACTTGCATCTTCGTGGTATCTTTTATATAGTGTTGCGTATTGTAGGCCAACCGCTAGCGCGAAGGAGCCCGCATTGTGGATGCCGATGCTGGAGCGATATGTTGATATGTAATAATAATCGTTAGCACAGTTTCAGTATCCCGGTCATGTTAGTGGGCCGGTCAAGGTGAGGCCCGCTGTTTAATTGTTTTTTAACGCGTCGCGGTCGTGCCCCTGCGCTGTGACTAAGGGATGAGCAATGCTCTTTGTTATCAATTGCAATTGTTCGAGATTACGGTGCGGTTTCGATTCTGCTAATTTGTGGTACGTTGTCTGGATTTATTTGTTTTGCGACGAATTTTATATTTACTTTCGATTCGAATTTTATATTTATTTTCGTTAAGTCTTTCTTTGTTTTGATACTCTGAATTGTATACAAATTATATAAACTTGTCAGGAATTACGTATGCGTGCATTAAGTACGTATTAATAATATTTATTGTCTCTAAACACGGATAAGCATTATTTGTGGCTGTGAATATATATCTATTATAAATTATTATAATGCATATTCCAGTTTTATTAATGGTCATTAAACAATATAACGACTATAATCTGTTCGAAAATGATTGTTTACAATTATAATAAATAAAATACCGATTATAACCCAAACGATAAGTACTATTTAATGTAGTCAAACAAAAATCACAGTCCTTACTAGATAACAAATATAATATACTAGCTTTTGCTCGCGGCTCCGCCCGCGTTATACAGTTTTTCAGGCTAAAGTTTTCCGTTATAAAAGTAGTAGTTTCCCGGGAGCCTCTCAAACTGTCTCCATACCAAATTTCATCTTAATACGTTGGGTAGTTTTTGTGTTTAACACGTTCAGGCAGACAGATGCAGCGGGGGACTTTGTTTTATAATATATTTTTTAGAACTTTTTAAGAGGAATAATCCCGTCATACATCATTGTTGCATAACTTTAACCGTTTACGCAGCGCACGCAACGGAAGCTCTCAAAACTAATAATTTTTCCCCGTTTTTGCAACATGTTTCATTGCTGCTCCGCTCCTATTGGTCATAGCGAGATGATATATAGCCTATAATACTCCGGGATCAAAGGGCTATCCAACACAAAAATATTTTTTCAGTTCGAACCGGTAGTTCCTGAGATTAGTCATTACTGCTCCGCTCCTATTGGTCATAGCGTGATGATATATAGCCTATAGCACTCCACGAATAAAGGGCTATCCAACACAAAAAGAATTTTTCAGTTTGGACCGGTAATTCCTGAGATTAGCCATTACTGCCCCGCTCCTATTGGGTATAGCGTGATGATATATAGCCTATAGCACTCCACGAACAAAGGGCTATCCAACGCAAAAAGAATTTTTCAATTTGGACTGGTAGTTCCTGAGATTAGCGCGTTCAAACAAACAAACAAACAAACAAACAAACAAACAAACAAACAAACAAACAAACTCTTCAGCTTTATATAATAGTATAGATAAGCTATCATTACTTTACATTTAATTATCGACTACATTTTTTTTTACATTTTTTGTTGTATTTACGAGATCATTTTGAAAATGGAACAACATATTACTTACGTTATCCACTGCACTATTATCACAATTTACATTTATTCATGTTATTTCGAACTATATACACACCCCTGAGTCAGCCCGCATAGTGAATGCAATTCCAATCATTCGACATAATAATTGTGACAAAACTCATATGACAGTGTTATGATACAAGAATTTTCCCATGATAAGATAAAATAGTACGGCTGCGGTGCTGTGGAAAAAGCTGCCGTTGTGTGGCGTTTCGCCGCCGTTTGTGGCAGTTTTTTTATGGTTCTAAATTTAAATTATTGATTAATTTGAAATTATAATAGTTTTATGAGCGCTACGACGTTTATTAAGGCGATACCTCAAGGTCAATTTTCATACATTTTGTTTCGGCTTTAATCTGGGTAACTAAACAAGTATTGGCAAGTAAAGAATTTAAATTCACGTCTAGTTAGTGATTAGTTCTCGCAGTTGAAAGAAAAACGTAAAAATAATTAATAATCATGGATATTTCGGCCTTTAAAATTTAATATGACGAAATTTTAAAGGCAGAAAGTAAGTAGTAGTAAATTTGTTTTTTGAAAACTTTATACTAATTCCATAAATTTATGATTGATATATTTAATTTTATTCGCCAAAGGTCAGTGATAGGTATAATAAATAAACTTTCGTTTTTCAACCGAATTAAGGCCAACCTCAATTCATTAACATAATTTCTAGTTTGAATCAAAATAATTTATAATATAGTGCAAAGTTTAGTATTTGGTATAATTCTTGTAAGTATTTTGTATTCTATTTAAGGTCTACAATTTTTTCTGTTGCCAATTGTACAACATTGTTTACAATAGTTATATAGACAAATTATTTAGTATATAATCATAATTCATTGATTTGATATGTTTAGTTCTTCATAATTTTATCTACTACCTCCTTATTATTATGTTTTAGATTTTAATTCAATATGTTGTTAGTGGTAAATACTCTGTTCACCTATTAGTAGCACACATATCAGATGCTGTACCTCATTATTTGATTGTATTGAATGATGTAATATGTAGTGCTGTTAGAGTACCTTATTACAAATAAATAATTAAATAAATGTCAATGCTTTTTTTAAAAAGAATAACGGTGACTCCTCGTTGCAGTGGGAACATAAGACGATCAATTTGATGATCGTGAATAATGGAATAATTCACACAATGTGTGTCACGAAAAAATAACGGAATTATATCAATGTATGTTAACTGGAAATCTACAAATGGCATTGGACGGATAGTTGCGATTAAATAATATTTAATTATTTTTTACGTGATAAATATTGGGCCAAAACCTGCGCAGAAACGGCGAGGATTTCCGTGCTGAATCATATCTAGTGCAACACTTACGTTTTGTCATTCGTGACAACGTTGCTAGTAGAATAAATATTTCTTTCTTTCTAGTATTAGGGGCACCTTTGCAATAGATATGATTCGGGGCGATCTTTTTGATGTATTTATAATTTAAGATGTAATTAATTATTTAGTATTTACAAAAATGTTTATCATGTAATTTATTTGAAAAAAAAATGAATTAATAAAAAATAATAATATATAAATATATTCAATTGACTTGAAATATATTGGGACTAGCTGGATGGAGCCTTGTTTTGACAGGTTTTCTGTTTTTTTTTAGGATTTGCCTATGTTCAGCTGTGGACTTCTGTAACTGGTGATGTAGATGATGATAATGCAATTGACTTCACGTTTGCATGACGAACTTTTAGCATTTAGGCTGTCGATTAAAGTTCTGTATTCGAGAGGCCAGGCAATATAAGATTGTGTTCGTTTTTGTTACGAAAAAATACATCGGAGTTGCAGTTTGTGTCCGATGTGGTGATAGGCTCGCCTTATATGAGATAGATAAACACGCTAAAAGTGGGTGCATTAATATTATTGTTCCTATGACAAATAAGAGTTTTTAAATCCCAACCAAATTTCATCGCTCGGCTTCACAAAATAAGTGTCACCGTTATTGACAAACTTACATAGGCAGGTTAACAGAATTGTTCCATTTACTCCTCTAATCATTCAGGAATAAAGGCGTGAGCATAGCATAAAAACACGTTCTTTAATTTTAAAAATACTGGCAGCTTTTAAAAACAAACGATAACTCCCATACTAAGGAATACACCATTAAATACAAGATAACTGCTTTTTAAAATGTCGGCCAGGTACGATTCGGACTCGCTGATCGGACTCCGTACTTTTTCCGTTTTAGCAAAAAAACATAGTCCCACCTAACTTGCGGTCAATACTTCAAATATAAGCCCGGATCAAAACCACGCATTTAATAATAATCGAGACTCTAAAAACATTATCCGTGTTTAATTAGTGGGGAAAGTGCAAATACTACTGCCTCGAGGGACTGAAGTAGAACCACCCAATAGGGTATTATGAGACTAAACATGTTATCTCATGGTGACGAGTACAGTGTTACGCAGTGCTTTGTAATACAAAGTTCTGTATGATGTTGCCACTGTTTATGGGTAAACGTATGCTTGCCATCGGCCGAGCGGCATGATAGTCCGCTCATTCAATCGAGTTGGAGTTAAGTTAGGGTCACCAGTCTTACTCGGCGTTGAGACGCCCGTAAAAAAGTATATCGGGTAACCACAGGATTGAGTCCCTCACGGCCTTCTTCTTCTGAGAGACGGCTTAAATGCCTCTGAGAAAAGATAAAACAGGACGATATAATTGTGTCGATTTGCCAAGAGTAATAATCTCTCACAAGACTCCCCCGCCTTCACACCCACCACTGCAACTACAGTAAGCCAGGATCAGCAATGGCACGCATTCAAAACCAACCAGCTCTTCGAATCTTAGGGAACACTAATCTGTCTTTATCCCGCAAAGAAATTAATCAAATAGAAAGATAGAGGAGTTGGAAATATTAATTCTTCACTTCCCTCCATAGCAAAGATTATCTCTCATCAGTCGACACTTTTTGGACCACATAACGTCAAAAGCAGCAGGGTCACATATTCATAAAGAATTTACAGCAACACTATCAGGTCTGAAGGTATTCTTATTGAATTTATAGAGGACCAGACAACCAAAAGAGCGTTAATAAAGGTCACATATTCATAAAGAATTTACAGCAACACTATCAGGTCTGAAGGTATTCTTATTGAATTTATAGAGAATCAAAAGAGCTTTAGTAAAGGTTCAATCGATCCCTGGAAGAGGTAACCCTAAAAATATTGTTTTCAAACCTGATTCCGCGGTCGTTGGTGTTATTTTCATAATTTTATACTGACTGGTCAGTACCGTTGCAATTCTTATAGCATTTTTAACTGTTTATTAGTGTTTTGGTTAAAAGGCTTGCGTTTCTTGAAATGCATAAGTACCACTAAGGTGTTATAATATTTATCTTTCTGGAACTATGGGCTGTATTAATCTCACCTTTGGGTTCTTAAGTAGTACACTCAACTATTTAATAAACTTGAGCTCTTGTTTGAAATGATATCAGCTGAGTCGGCATTATAAATAAATTAAACAGATATGCGTTACCGCTACCAAGACTAGGCTTTCATGCAACGCTGTTTTATTAAATAGGGACCATCTTAAGATGCTGTTATTAATTTGATAGGGTATTAAACGTTGACGATTCCGCGCAACTATTTCAGTGCAACAAGATACCCCGGAGTCGTCCCGTAGGTGCCGAATTCACTTTTTATTAAGGCGTTGTTTAAATTATATTTTGAAAAAACAATTTTCTATTCCGCTACCAGGACTAAACTTCTATGCAACGCTGTTTTATCAAATAGACACGATCTTAAGATGCTGTTTTTAACAGGGTTTTAGACGTTGACGGTTCCGCGCAGCTATTTCAGTGCAACAAGATACCCCGGAGTCGTCCCGTAGGTGCCAAAATCTTTTTTTTTAATAGGGTATCAGAAGCCGCACTTAAGATCGAAACTTGGATCTGTTGATATGGCCCTAATTAACTTATTAATGCAGTTTAAACTGTTTTATTTAAAAATATAACTTCGTTGCACATAGGCGAATAAATCCCATGAATTTCGGTTTAAGAGTTTACATTTCATATTTTTCATATCGGGATTACAGCGTTTTATTATAGTATAACCAATGCTTTATCAATAATCTGATAAAAATCTGCAATATTTAATTAAGCTATTTCAACTCTTACTCTTTCGTACTGAAACTGATTTTTCCATACAATCAAAGCATTAATCATAATTATTATCGTATGATTACAAAACCTTTACCGGCATATCGATTATAAAACAATTCTTTATAAGTGAAGATTGCATTGAAATATGACTAATGCTCAAGATATATTAGTCAGTCAAATATCATGTACAGGGAAGATTCTATTAAAATATATTTTGTAAACGAGCTAAGCATATTACCTTTTTGTTACATTAATTTTAGGACATGACGAGGCTAACGTAATCTTGCAAATTAAGCCTCTAAATATGAGTATTAAATAAAGATTTAACAAAACAATATGTTACTACATATTTGTTATCCAAAATATATAAGCGGCGATAGTATATAAGCGGCGATAGCCTAGTTGGGTGTGGAACGGACTGCCGAGACGAATGTCCGCAGGTTCAAAAATCTAGGGCACACACCTCTGACTTTTCTAAAAAAATCATGTGTGTATTCTTTGTGAATTTATCGTTCGCTTTAACGGTGAAGGAAAACATCGTGAGAAAACCTGCACATTTGAGAAGTTCTCTATAGGAATTTCGAAGGTGTGTGAAGTCTACCAATCCGCACTAGGCCAGCGTGGTGGACTAAGGCATAATCCTCTCAGTAGTAGAGGAGGCCCGTGCTCGGCAGTGGGCAAGTATATAATACAGGGCTGATATTATTTATCCAAAATATAATGAATTAAAACCTTTGTGATATCAATTAGTATCCAGTTTAAGTATGTATTAATTCACGCATTTACCCCGAGAGAGCTAGCACAAACATAATTATTGCACCGGCGACAGAGTTCTGATTTCCGTACCATCATATTGTAATGGAGACGAAACAAAAAATACTCCAAATAATCTTTAAATTAGTGTGTCAAATCCAAAAGTTGTATTTTGTTGATTACAAATTTGTGTATTATAATATTCAAGTGTATAAATTACGCTTTTCTCTTTATAGGATAGGCAGAGGTATGTCACATCTCCATTTCGCTAGCTATCTTAGGTCTTATGTGATAGGGATCTTATGCAAATTACCTAACAAAATACCAGTCTACGGACTAATATTAAACAAAACCCTAATATAACTACCTGGAATTGAATCCCAGACTTCATCAGTCCCATGTACAATACAACTACGCCACACGCAGTAATATTCTTTATTAAAATCTTTTTATTCCTTGTTTATCTTACTCATATGTTCGTGAAAACACCCTCAGGCTCGATATAAAAACAGCGAGAGTAACATTAAAAGTAAATATAAAAAGAAATTTTGAGAAACAATGATCACTAACAGTAAATACAAGTTACACACTATAGAACTGTTATTAGGTACGTTTTTGCAATTTGTTTATTTTATATTTCATGTTCGTATTGATAAAATCCATCGCCAACGAGACCAGCTTGCGGTTCGCCTGATGGTAAGCGATACGACCGCCCATAAACAGTAGAAACACCATCCAACGCCTTGAATTACAAAATATTGTTTGGTATTCCACTATGCTCGCAATCCTGAGGCATGAGATGTTAAGTCCTATTATGACCAGTTACAATAGCTGCAATGTTCTTCAAACCGGAACACAACAGTGACTACACAATCCTGCTTAGTGGCAGAAATAGACATTGCAGTGATACCTACCCACGCGAACTCTCACATATGAAAGACCACCAGTAAATGTGTTTTTCATATATTTTACGTAACACAAACATTATTCATGTACAGAAATAATTTTAATAACAAAATATGCAGCGAGATTTTAAAATTGATTCTGGAGAGGCAACGTTTGTTAAAAATAAAATTGCATCGGCTTAAGTTCGTAGCAACTCCGCCCGACCGCGACGGAACTGAATAAGTACAATTTTTACGTTTTTTTAATATCGACTTTCGTTTTTTATCATTAGGATTTTACATGGAATTCTAAAATTCTAATGATGAAATAGGTTTATGAAAATTAATATTTGGACCGTGGACTCCAAGGATATTTTGTAAATATGAGTATTTTGTTCCTCAGCTATACTTAATTTACTATTTATCACTGAGATAAACGACATTCATATTATTAATGTATGGTTTTTATTATCGATATATGTACTACGTATTAGATCTGGCGTTCCGAACCCTCACTATGTTCAATTTTAGTGTACTGCAATCCGGTATTGGTTGAAATTTTACTTATACTCTATTTAAAGCGCTTTAGCCCTGCACGTTTAAAGTTTGGTTAGACCACGATTGATGTTTTAGCGCTGCAGCGAACTTTAGTTCTAACTGCAGATTTTGAACAAATAGTTTATATGAACGTTCATGCCTAGATATATGTCAATGGTTTTATTGATATATAGATACATACATAAAAGTATAGTATAGGATTATTCGAACAAACCATTTTTGAACCCCATGTTCCGAATTAATTCGGATAATCGACATTCTATTTTACTATAATTCATTGCGTTCATAAAACAAGTAATAAAGCTATGATGTTATTCATTTATATCTTGGTATTACAAATAATTACACTGTATTGTGCAAGTATGTGATATTAAGTACAACGCACTCTAAGAAAAATGTCTATCAAGGGACATTTATTTCTCCGCGATTCTTGCAAATTGCGATTAAGCAATCTAATTTTCTTTATATTGTATTTTTTATAAAATAACAATAAGAATATGTATAAGACTTACATGTTATGAAAGTCCATTCGAAGCATTTTTGAAAATAGATCGTCAAATTAAACGTGTCAAATATTTTTTTTATTATCAATTACAATCTCTGCAAGCAACTTTTAAATCCAATTTAAAATTAAAACTACGATGCAATTAATAACCAGAAATAACAGCAAAAACAACGGGAAAATGATTGCAATAGAACAATAGATAATGTATAACCAGGTCACTAGAGTTCCTACGAAAACAATATCATCGATTATCGAACTCAAAAAATGACAATCGTTATTTGGATTCCGTATGCATAAATTAAATATTTTCCTCGTGTGATATTTTATTTTTCGTACAAAGAAATAATAATTAATAATGTATGCCAGCAAAACTATAGCTGGAACGTAAAAAATACCTTAACTTGGGTATTAACGGTTCGATATCCCTATACTAAAGGTAGGTTAGGTTAGGTTAGAAATTGTAACCGCTTTGAAGGACATTAAAGTCAGGGGGTAACATTTACTGTGTCAGATGAAATTAGTGTCGGCTTGGAGTGCTTTGTAATTCTAAATTCTGGTAGTGTTGCTACTATTTGGTGGTTATGTCCTTGCCATCAGAGGAGAGGCTTGTGTTTACCGTCGTTCATTAAAAAAAAACATTAAAATGTATTTCATTTAGACCATTTTGACCTTTTTTACACCCTTCATTGTATCTTGATAACAACATTTCTTATCCATATTTTTGACAAACATTAACCAAATACGATGGAGTTGACTATACAAAGAGGAATAACAAGGATAATGAGACATTGGAACGCTGCTTAATGTCAACAGTATATCAAAGGTGAAACGACTACAACTTAATACGACAATTACAACTTGATTATATTTCGTAAGTATTATGATTAAAGTGTCATTTTATCAAAAGTTCAAAACGTGGATAAGGTATGAAATCATCTTTTAAATACGCTTCTTCTGTATATGAGTTAATTTACTAGGATGTGTTGGGGTAATGCCGAAGCATGAAATAATCTAGTTGTTTCAAGATTACTCATCAACAAAATAAAAAGAATAACAGTAATAAAACAGGCAAGTAATTGTGGTATATTAAAAGCGAATACATCAAGTTATGTTGTTTGTATTAAACAATATTGTGGGGTTGAGTAATAATTTTTAAACATCGGTATTAGTCCGTGATCCGGTATTATCCTGACCATATGCTTTATAAGACATGGGCAAAGACGAAACTAGTGCGTCTACGAATCATCAAACTATTTTTGATATGCAAGAAAGCAAGCCTAACATCACAAATTCTTGTCCCAACTCATAAAGTAATGTTTTAACAAATTATATGTTAATCTTATCTTAACAGCTTAAACTTAGTTTTCGGTTAGAAACCTCATGGCTCATCAAGTATTCCTCACAGTTTCTATGGAGTGAAATAACAATCCATATGAGTGTATGAATAACATTTCTTTTCACTTTCACTATTGAAAATATTTGGAAGTGTTACGGTAAAAATTTACTGCTTCACAAACAATATGTTAAATATTTTCGGTAATAGTTGTAAAATATTTGTTCCTAGATTATTTATCTACTCTGCGAATACATCAGTCAATTTAAAAACAGCGCGAATTATATTCAAAATGGCGCGTCAAACGCAGCAATTTTTATTTTACCATTCCTATCAAACACAAAAAAACATAATTAAAAGATTCGATATTTAAATTAATATTGGCCCCTAAAACAAAGAAATCACAATATGTGGGTTGTCACGTTTTTCGTCGCGCATTAGCATACAATACGAAAGTATTGGGTGACGTTTTTGGTGTCAATGACCCAGGTAAGCTTATAAAGAGGGCATTTGTAACCAAGGTGCAAGGCTAAGGTTAGCCCGCGCGCACACTGGCCGCTGTGACTCAATGTTGTAAAAACAGGTCGAATTTATGTTCCGTTCATTTTTAAATTTAAATTTGGAATTCCAATAAGCAACATTAAAATGTTATAGGTTACGTAAAGGATTTTACTAAGAAGTTCTGTTTACGATGTCTCTTTTTTAAATATTATATTGGGAAATAAACACGTGTTTGTAATCGTTGTACGAACACTTACCATTTTGGCACTGGAAAGTGTTTATCGATACCCATACCCATAACATTAAAAAATAAATTCAAATGTTTTTACAAAAAATGAGTTTCAGAATTATTTGGCCCAAAGTTCCATCAGAATTGCTTGGTTCAATGAGATTTGACAAGTCCCGAAACTCCATTATTTAGTCTATAAAGACACGTCATAAACAACGGCTTCAAAAATATTAGATCCCATTTCATAACGGATGCTCAATTAAATGTAAACGACATTTAGTATTAATTCAAGTAACCTTTAAAGCAACGAGGATTGTTTTCACACAATTCTGCTATTTGCATAGGGCAATGCAATTTGTAAGTTATGCCAACAGTGCACACAGTAATATGAAAATGCGCCCGACTTGCACCGAACCAATAAGTATATTCGAATACAGAAACTGAACAATTGTTTTAGTCAAGTCATTCTTTTTGAATATATTATGCTTCCATCCAGTAAGAGAAGGTGTAATTCTGGTGCACGTCACGTGACCTCTGTAAGGAATACTTGTACCATATACAAGTCCAAGTATTCTCGAGTATTTACAAGTCACTTTCAGTGCCTACAAATAAAAAAAAATATTTTTTCCTTGATAAATTTCATTTTACTACCTCAGTGCTGTAGTTTTTTTGTTTTTTTTTTCTCTTAATGGTTGTACACATTGTATTTATATTTTTTTCAAATCCACCAACTAGTTTATAATCTGCAGATTACAACCATGGCGGCTTGCAAGTGTGGTTCGCACTGGGGGTCAAGAGGGAGCCAGTTTCCGATATTTGATACGTAGCTCGCTCCCACCTCCGTGCTGTAGTTGTATTACGGTACGACTGCAGTGCTCAGGTCTCGGGTTTGAAACCCGGGTCGGGAAAAGAGATATTGGGTTTTTCTCAGTATCAGCAGGGAGGCTGGAATGTGTGCCCTATATGGCAGTAGCGATATGGGTGAAAGTGGATGCGTCAGTTGAGCCTCTACCTACCCTTTTTTTTTTTCGTAAATCGTCAGTTGACTATCTCCCGCCTTGGGATGGGCGGGAGGGCGTGTCAGACTTTTACTGACTAAGAACCTACGGTGTTCCCATCCTTTGCCTATGTGCCTAGGTCCAAGATCCGGTGGCATTGAGACCTAGGCAGGCACCGGCCCTAAAGGGCCCCGCAAATTATACTGACACTGCTCTTCGAGGCGCGCGTGGAACACTACGCGCCGTACACACGGAAGCCGTTGGAGTGTTTCGGGCGACGAGCTACCCAATGCTCGTCACCCGACGGTCCGCGCCTACGGAGGCCGACGATCCTCAGCAGACGTTCGACGCCCGCGTCTTGTGCGTCTGCCGTGGCGGATGGGACGTTGGGCGCTTTGGCGCCGTATCCGTTCCGCCACCTCCTTTGCGAGCATCACGTCCTCGCAGAAGGAGGTGACTGCGTCCCACTCTCTCGCCCCGGAGCATGGCTTCTACCAGGCCCCGACGCGAGAGGTCTCCGCCACCGATGGCCGTTGTGAGAACACGGCGGTGCTCAGCCCAAGCTGGGCACACCTCCACCGTATGCTCCACCGTGTCCTCCGGTCGATCCGCACAGTACAAACACGCGGGCGTATCCTCCACCCGGATCCGATACAGGTACCTGCCGAAGCAGCCGTGACCGGTCAGTACCTGCGTCGTCCGGAATGAGAGGACGCCGTGACGTCTCGTCAGCCACACCTCGAAGAGGGGACTTACCGCCGCTATCGTGGCGTGCCCAAGCCTCTACCTACCCTTCGGGAATGAAAGTCGTGAGTGTGTGTGAAATTTCATTTAGTTTGTTCAATATGCAGTATAATTTATTGAATTTAATTATAAAAGGATTATTATGTATTTTTAATAAAAACTTTTATAAGCGATTTTATTTTAAAAATAATTCTGAATGATATTGAAATTAACAAAATGTAATCTAATGAAGTATTCATTTACGTTCCAGGAGAAAATAAGAGAAAGTCAGTCAAAGGGTTTCGTAGAATTAGCGCATTTCAAAACATCGTAGAAAAATAACGACGCCATTTTTTAATATTCCTATTCCGTTAGAAACTAGTATTATCCATAGACATTTCGAAATAAACGAACTCGGCTTGGAAACTGAAGAAAAAATATTTCAAATCATGAATAAACAAACATATAACATTTAAAAATACTTAAAGTTAATTTGTTTTGCTTTTATATAAATTTATCTTACTAGTATGTAAAAAAATCCGTTTAGAGCAATATTTGATTATTGATTGTAATTAAGAGTGATTAGATTCATCAGTAAATGGACATATAAAAGGAAGAAAAGAAAAAGATAATATAAATTATATAAAGTACTGCCAAACAATACTTTGTAATTCAAGGTGTTGGATAGTGTTTCTACTGTTTAGCGGACATATTGCTTACCATCAGGCGTACGTCAAGCTCTTCTCGTCATACAAAGCAATAACAAAAAGATACAGCACTGCCTAGTTTGGGGCCCCTTGTCAATTGAAGTAATTTTAAATTAGTTATAAGCAATAATGTAACTAATACGTTCCTACTTATTATATTTTGTTTTGTACGAAAATAAAACATATATTATTATTAATTTGCATACCAAATTTATATATTAGTACCTATATTTTGTTCTCCTTCAAACAATTTTACCTTTCGCCACTCGAAATGAAATTTCCAAATGACATGTCATTATGTCCACCTCCTTAGGATGATATAGGACCACGCCCTAAACACACCGCAGACAATGCAACTGACTCATAAACAACAAACCATTTATCAACACTTCACTGAGGGCGCAAACAAGCACTCTTACAAGGAAATAACAAAAAATTGTTACTAATAGGCACTCTATTTGAGTTAACCGATGCGTCATTTAGTATTTTAAAGGATAATATAACGTTTTGTTTCAAGGAAATTGAAATTTTACAGGTTAGTGGTTAGGTTTTATACGTGAGTGTCGGTTTAAGTACTTAGTGCGTATCAATGAACGCAAATTAATTTCGCTCTTAAGTGTGGAATCAGCTGTCAAGTTAACGTCAGCGTCTTAAGATCGTCACTATTTAATAAACAAATATCAGGAGGCCCGTGCTCAGCAGTGGGCAAGTATATAATACAGGGCTGATATTATAATAGGCAGCTACATTACTCCAGTGCTATAGGTTTTATATCCCGGAAAAAACAAAGCAGAAGGTGCTGCGGGCAAACAATTTTGTTATAAATGTTAAAATATTTACAAAATGGATGAACTGAATAAAGTTGTGCCAACTGTAATTATGATATAAGTTCGGAGTTGGCCGCCATTCAAACCACATTTACCGACGTTTTAAAACCCGGATGCGCAACTCACGATCATATTTTGATATTAAAACTTCATTTTGGTTAATATTTTGTTTATACGTCTTTTTGTGTAGTGGTTGGAATTTTTCAACTAGTTTTTACACTAAACTTTGTTCATTAAAATTACCGAAATTGATTATCTGTTTGAACGTGCTTTTGTCATGGCATTTTAAAATTTATTGCTTTTTGAAAAAAAATATCGCCAGGGACAGATTTATAATTCTTGAACTATTTTTTTTAGACTTAAACTTAATATTTAAGAAAACACACACGCAAGCCTTTCTTTCTGAAGGTGTAGGCTGAAGTTCAACTAGTGCACCCATTTTTCGACGTGATTATTCCGTCCCATGATGTGATAGGGAGCGACCCTATCGCCATATCGAGCACAAATTTTAGACCCCAGGCTGATACTGAGTAGAAAGACCCAATATCACTTTGCCCGATCAGACGATTGAACCTGAGACCTTAGTACTGCAGTCTTGTAATACAACTACGCCAAGGCAGTAGAAAATCAAAACCAAATTTAAGGACACAATGATAATAAAAAAACAACAGAAGATTCCTCGCTATGAATCCCTAACCACCGGAGTTTTGCGTCTTGCTCCTCGCGATCAGAAGCTGATCCATTTCTTTTAATTTTTTATATCCATCAATATTATTAAGATATATATAAAAATGTAAAACCAAAAACTTTCAAAATAAGAGGAATAAAAAAAAACATAGAGTTAAAAACTCTGCATAGCAAGAGGCTTAAAAAGAAATTGAGTGATACTAGTGTATACGTTTCTTTATCCGATATTATACCGGCCTACTAAATTCGAATAAATGTCACAGATATAGCAAATGGACCTATAAATACATGCCAATTAACACGCATTTCCATTCACTTCTTAAAAGCCGAAAGTATCAAAAACAAACATTCAATTTAATTATGTAAATAAATTGTTGAAAAACATTCGAGGTCAATGTACATGTTTATCAAAGATCGTCGGATGCACTCTACTATTTTAATGCCGTTGCTAAATATACAACTACGTCTTAATTCAATGATATAAGGACGAAATTATCTGTGTTTAATATATCGCTCCAGCACTAATAAGTTAGTTTTCACAAATGCCCCAAGCTCACGATTCGCGAAGGGACACGTAACGGAACGTTGTAACGGTTAAACAATAAATGAAGTTCCAATTTTAAATCTCACTTCGGGTGTATTCGGATTACGATCTTACTCGAATGTGATACGGCGAATGAAATTCCATTTTAGTGCAGTTTGAATTTGGAATGCGCATTTCGCTGTCACTTTAATTTTATAAGGCGATAGTGAAATTTTATCAGGTTTTTTGTTTTGTTTTTATTTAATCTCAACAAACATTTAAAGGGATTTTATTTTCAGATTTTTACACTTTACTCGTGCAACACGCTCTTACGTTGATTAAATATTTTACAATAGAAGAACGATTACAACGACGAAAACAATAATTTAAAAAATACTAAGTAATTATGAGTTGAACAACACCGGTAATAAACAGCGGCTCGAAGGTTGTGAAATCGTAAGTCACAGACCTGTTTGCGCGTCACGTTAGTTAGTAAACATTGCAAAGATCAAAAACCTATGCATTCCTTTACTTAACATCTTAATAAATCCAAACTTCAAACACCAATCACTTGAGAAGTATAAAATTGGAACATCACATATTCAAAATTGTTAGAACACAAACACTTTGAAAATTCAAAAATCGAACGCACGTTTGTCACAAAATCCCAAATCCAGCTGACCGAGTAACCGGTGCATGCGCTCGCGCAAGCCCTGCCCACACTAATGCTAGCACAGAATAGCATCGACCAGGAAACCTTCAGTTGAATCAGCAAGGGCCTATTAGTATTGCACTCGCGATCCCATCGGCACGTCCCTGGTAACGAGTTACAATAATGTCGGATTCAATATGTCATCGGGCCTTCCGGTTGGCGGTTTTGTTTTGTAGGAAATAGGCTTTGTTTTGTTCAGCGATGTATGTGTGCCAAACAAAGGCGTGTATCATGGGATTTTTTGGAATTATTTTACGAATTTTAGAAAGTCATATTTGTCTTGGAAATGTTTTATGAGGTTTTGAGTCATTGGTATTTTCAGTGACTACAGGAAAAAAATCGACCTAACCTTTTTTTAAAGTAAAACTCACTTCTAATTTTCAACCACTATTGTCTGTATTAATAAAAAATTAAAATAACAAATTTATAGCTCGTTTCTAATCATAAACATTAATTAAAATAGTAATACTAAAGACCAAAAATTAGGGGGAGGATATTTTTCAACAAAGATGTGGTAACTGGATGCAACAGGCACGCGTAAGAGAGGTGTGGAGAAAACCGCCGAAAAAAAGAAGCCTACGCCGCAAAGGCGACTACTAGAAATTAAGTCACAAAACTTTATATGTGTATAAGATTAAATTTAAATTTGAGTAGTTTCTAATAAAGGCTTTTTTTATTATTTTTTGTAATAGTAATACTACGTACGTTATAATTAAAAAGGACCCCGAAAACTTTATCATAAACCGTTATCAAAATTAGCATATCAATGCGTTTCAACTACAAGACAATAAAACTTGAATAGATATCAGTACTCAAATACAGGTTTTGGTAAATAAAATCTAGAAATAAAACGAGTGTGTTCACCTAGTTTCCAATGTATTATTCAATGATACAGCTCGCCGCGCGCACGCGATGCTCCGATATAACTGTAGTATTACTTCATCGAACAATAGAAAATTAATATCACATTTTTTTCTATAATCGATTAAATCATCATCATCAGCCGCAGGATATCCACTGCTGAACATG
Organism: Manduca sexta; assembly: GCF_014839805.1. NCBI lineage: Eukaryota > Metazoa > Arthropoda > Insecta > Lepidoptera > Sphingidae > Manduca > Manduca sexta. The sequence goes on along the minus strand of NC_051120.1, from coordinate 10,521,832 downwards.
GGTCTCCCACACAGATTTCCAGATTGCCCTATTGGAATAATAGATTAAATAATCTACAATAATTAATTGTTTAATAGACAGACAACTTGATAAGACGCAAGAAAACGCTGCACACGTTATTGCAACGGGTCCAATGGAAATCTTTGAGGGAGACCTGTGTTCAGTGGACACCTCTGGCTGATGACGATTATGCTTCTGATGATGGGTAAGTTTACACGCATAATGCATATATGTCATTTAAATGTGTCATTAAATGTTACATTGCCATTTATTTAAGCATTACTAAGTCATTTATGACTTATGTGACATAGATTTAATCAGTTTCACAGCCCCATCATATACGACACGTAGGAATCAAAGTTTGTGTAGAAGTCATTACAGAAAAAGATGCATGAATTTAGATGTTTTGGTAATAGTTCTAAATTATAAGTAGTGATAAAACATGTCGTTCTGAGATATTGCTTTTGGGTGACAAGTGGAGATGTAGAGTGTATTGTGTGTTGCTACTGTACAGGGGCAGTTGCGGTATGACGGCCCAGTTGCTCGACCAGCAATTGTTTAAAAAAAACTCATGCTTGTATTCAAAATGTAGATAAACCAGATTTTTCATATGTCGTGTTTCATAAATATTTTTCTAAATGAAAAATAAGTGTTATTTTTTCGCCAATTTTTTTGTACCACGTTATTGACATGCTTATCTTCCACATTATGGCGTTGAGTTAAAACAATTCATCCATGCAAAATTATCTGGATCCTGAATGAAAGGTCAAGGTCATTTCAACGAGAAATAAAAAAAATACACTTGAAGTATAACGGGGGAAGAGGCAGAACAACCAAAATACAACTAAATACCGAAGACAAACTGTCCAAATACTGAATTGCGGAATTTCCTTGTTTAAAACGTGTGAGCGACTCGTGTGCCGCGCAGCAAGGTGTACAATAACTCTTTGTCCGTCTGTCCACTAAGCATTCTGGACACGGCAGTTAGCAAGGCCGGCTTAAACCGCAGTCTGCGAGCACGGTACTGCAAGTTTAACAATTATCAATAAATATTTTTTGGGAATTTTGTTTAAGGGTCGTTAAAGTGACTTCATGGCACATGATTTGGATACAATAATTATAAAGATTTTTTTTTAATAATATCAGCCCTGCATTATATATTGTTCCACGGCTGGGTACAGGCCTCCTCTGCTACTAAGAGGCATTAGGCTTTAGTCCACCACGCTGGCTTGTGGGGGTAGACTTCACACACCCTCAAAATTCCTATACTTACAGAATTTCTCAAGTAAGAAAGCGATAATTCACAAAGAATACACACTGGCGGATTTTACACCTTGTGTACGGTGGTTGCTATTCGGATACAAATATCACCAGTAAACCAATGAAAAAAAATTGAACACATGGTATTGGTCACATGAAGAAAATTCTTTCTCTAACAGTTTCTTTTCCCCAGGATCGAATATTACCGCATTCGCGAGCACAAACTAAAAATAATGTAGCTATGTTCCCACTAAGCTACTCACAATAGATTTACGAATAATAAAAATGATTGTTTGATATGAGCATTGTGCCACGGTGTTCACAATAGTTACTTGGACGTTGGAGTTCGACATATTTTTAACTTCCCGATGAAGGAGTCATTTAGTATTTTTTGTGTTTATTCAATTGGGTATGAACGAATAAGCCGTATTTTGGCCACGGCGGCCAATCTCAACGGAGATCAGCTACGCAGGAGATATTATAGTGCACAAGTTAGCTTCTGTTGCGTCACATTGGGTGGCCACTGAAAACCAGCGCTTTGTTGTGGCTCACTTCTCAACACAGCAGTGTGCTGAGCTGGCCACCTAATTGTTACATCGCAGGCGTGTAGCGCTGCACTTGTATTATTATGTACTGCATGCATCAGAAGGGACAAAAAACCTCTTTTCTTTCTTTTAAATGTGCACAATACACAGTTTCACTCTCTGTTCCTTTACTCTCATAGTCCGGTGAGACGGCAATCCGATATGACCGGAGAGAGTTCAGGTGCATGACTTTACATACTTTCTGAGCCATCACGCCGGCAACCTTCTAACCCCGAGCTGCAACTGAGTACTTTATTTAATATGAAAATCCTTGATGAGTCTCCCGTCATACATATAACTGGTAGAAGTATTTTTATATCCGCCCGGATAGCGACCACCGTACATAAGGTAAAACCCGTCATAGTTGCCGATTAGTATCGCATTCCAGATCAGCCGGTATATCTTTCAAGGCATAATTACGTCGATTAGCGGATAATTTCTGGCCAGTCGACACTATCTGCACTACAAGGTGTTAAAACCCGCCATAGTAGCCCATGTAAGTGTCGTGTACAGTGATCAGCCTGCGTATACCCCGTTCTAACAGACCGGCGTAATTGTGACGACTGCCGAGGGGTAACCATCTCTCATCAGTCGAACCACTGGACCCACTCCACTTACCATAGGTGTAATAGGATCTCTTTATCGGGCACATATGAAAATTACCATCAGGTCCAGTAGGGTCAAATTGCGGTATTAATAAAGTGCAGTACTGTACCTCCCTGCCTCCCGCGGTCGCTCCCCGGCCCGCTCATCACAAGTTCCGTATTATTGTCCGCAAAACAAAAGACGATGATACAAAAATATCACACGCGGAACCTTTGTACAGCGAACTGTTATTACACGGACCAGGTGGCGCTAGTGATGCTAGTTTAACAATGAGATTTGAAATAATGACCGTTGGAGTAATTAGTGCGTATTTCCGTCTCATGTGATAGTCAACGGCATATCGAGCGTCGCTTCCAAGTTGAAGTATGCGTTATGTGACAGATATTTTGCTAGTTTCATTTAGATATCGAGCCCGGGATCTGCGACAGCGTAAAAGTAATACTAAGTTAATGAACCAATTAAATTATTATGATCTTAGCAGAATCTTAACTAAAAACAAAAATATATAACTTACATTCAGGAACATAACGTTGCTGTCATATCAAAATATCATATTTTGAAATACTTTTTTACAGGAAACAAATTGTTTTTTTTTATAGTATCATGTAAACAGTAATATTTTTCTTCGGAACGGACATAATTTTACTGTCTATTTATACTTAAATCGATTGTAACTAGTACAGGGAAATTTGTAAAGATATGACCGACTGCATTATTTTTTTTTTAGAAAATCCAAATACGACATTATGGTATATCAGTGACGATAATATTCTTAGTAAATTGCTGCAAGATTAATATCACTAGATTCGATTAACAAATTAATAATGTCATAATCGATTCAATGTACGAGCACCCACATAGTTTGAACAAATCTCAAATTATGTCTTCACACCTTTTGTGTTCATACCAATTTTTGTTTTCTTCATAAAAATAAAGGTTGATGGACTTGAAAAAAAAAATGTTTCCATTGAACTAAAACTGTAGGCAATTTGTAGTTTTGAATTTGTTAAACTACTTCTCTGAATAACCGAGTTAGAAATTTTTTACAGATAAATTCGACCCCATGATATACGGGAGGCCTATACCCAACAGTGAGACTCTACAGGTTGTGGATGATGATTATGATGAAATGCAACCCCTATCACATCATAAAACTAAAATATCTTCGCGCGAATACTTATTAAGGATGTTGATTGTCCAACTCCTTATAACAATCTTAATCACCTTTGGGAATACATGCGTATTCATCTACCTCTGCGCTCTACATATATGGTATGAGGTTATTAAGAGGCTAGGTTTAGTACCTTGTTGAAGACACAAACAATAATATTTGACCTCAATATTGTCATAAAAATGTACGGTGTGTGAATATTAATTATTATTATTCATAATCAATGATTGTTTAGATCAGAAGTTCCCAATCTTTATTTCGCTTATACCCGTTTCACGATTTTGCTCTTACGAATTGTTGACCCTCATTTTTGGTCACGCTAACGTGGACCCCTGTCAAATCTCCCACGGACCCCTGGGGGTCCACCTGGACCACTTTGGGAATCTGTGGTTTAGATCAACAGGCAAAATAAAACTACCTTTGTATCAATGGCAAAGGGTCTATATAACCCGATTCCTGCTGGCTTTCCTTTATGTAGAATCTAATTATCATTAGAACGATTTGTAGCCCGCGTTTATGCATATTAATATCTATCTGTTGAGTCGGGTTCTCTTTCGGGAAATTTCTTCTTTTGCCACTACTTTTTACCAAATTTTATCCGCAGAAAAAGCAATATTATCTTTCATCATAAAATTGTCAGCAGGCCGTTTCTAATAGAATGGTCTGGTAGTCGTTGAAGGATGCCTATGTTCACCAATGGACTTCCAAAGGCTAAACAAGAAAAAGTTGTGGACCAGGAAATTTTAGGTTCTTGGATATGTCGACACGGGATTTTTAACGTCATTTATCCGGGACTGTCCTAGATAGATAAGGTCAAACACTCAACGGATTTTACAACTAATCAAAATCTTTAAGCAATATTCTTGAAAAAGGACATTTAACCCTACATTACAGATGAAGATGATGATGATGAACTGGTAGAAGATTATCTTCCATCATAAAATTGTCAATTATAAAATACTACGAAAAACCTTAACCACAAATACTACAAAACTATATGCTAATCAATAGTGTAGATTAGCTAATGTGTTAACAGGGTAGGCAGTACGATATAGCACTGCGTATAGCATACCGGAAGCTACTATCGCATGCGCCATATACAACGCGAGCTGAAGATCCTCGGGCGACGGACGCCATTCCACTGTATCACGTCAAAACGTGTCTTTTGCTACCGAGAGGACGCGATTACTGGGTAATTGTCATAATTTTTTGTCTGTATTTAGAGACATTAAAGAAGCCGGCATAATTGTGTCGCCTGGCGAAGGATACGTCATGGTTACGTCAGTTGATACTGTATCAAGTCTCCATTTCGCTCACCATCAGGTGCCGTGAGGTCACATTGCCATACATGAAAAAAATTGAAGTTCTACAGCAGGTTTCAGTCAACAAACTTTACTATCTGGCAACTCATGTTAAACAAACCCAGATAAAATATTGCCTGACCTGGGAACCGAACCTTGGATAAACCACTCTACTAGACCACAAAGAAATATGAATTTACAATTGAGAAACAGTTCTTTCAAAACTATCTAAAAGAGAGGATTCGTTCTTTATTAGGATCATATGACCTACTAGTTTGACACCTAACTTTGATTCAGATCTAGATAAATAAAACGCAATACCGTACGACAACGGAAACGCACACAAACAGAACACAACAAATATATCGTATGCATGTAAGACACGTACAAATGATGTAGTAATTACTAACTTTGTGCTGCGACGCCGCTCGCTACGCTCGCGGGGATATTCACAATCTAATTAACGCCGTGTTATTGTAAATGTGCTGTTTCAAACCATTGGAAACGACTAGTAATAGATCTTAGCTCTTATCTGAGTAATATCAATGACAGTTTGTAAAATGTTTAAGTAAACGTAAAAACCGCTGAACTGATTTGGATGAAATTTTGCATACGGATATATCATGTCCTGAATATAACACATGGGCTTTTTATTCTGGTAATTTGTTTCAGTAAGGAAATACTTTATTTGTTATCTGCTTTTTTAAGTAGATGGCGTTTACGTCGTGTAGTATTTTAGGGACTTTTGTAGTAGGAAGGCATTTCACATGGGTAACGCCGCAAACAACACCTAATACTTAATACTCATATACTAGCTCTATATTATGTTACTGTTCCATAGTTAGGAATTTCATTTTAATAGATGTAATATTTTTCTAGAATTGCAAGGTTTATAGGACCAACCTATGAAGGCTTACAGTGACAGTGTAATGAGGCTAAGATCTTCGTCATGAGGAAATTTGTGCTTGATTTTTTTATTGCTTTAAAAGATGAGACGAGCTTGCCGTTCACCTGGTGGTAAGCGATAGCATCGCCCATAAACAGAAGAAATACCATCCAGTAACGAATAATTACAAAGTATTGTTTGGTATTCCACTACGCTCGCCATTGTGAGACATGAGATGTTAAGTCCTATGTCAGTAGTTACACTGGCTACAATGTTTAAACCGGAACACAACAGGAGGGGTGGTACCTACCCGGGCAGACTCTCACATATGACCTAAAACCAGGTTTGATTTAGAGACAGGCTCAATATCATCACGGGACGTATATTGACTGCTTTACCGTGATGCATTTGGAATTGTACCTTAGTTGCTTGGAATTTAGATTCAATATGTCTTCAAGAAAAGCGCAATGCTAGTGCTTAGCAAATGCTTAAGAAATTGACGAGTAAAAATTATACTAACCATCAAAGGAGCGAACTGCACGAGCATCTCGACTTTGATTATGAAAAAATCTAGAGGAAAGTATCTCAAAATATTTTGTTAAAAATCTTGCACGCTGGACTTAATCTATTATTAAATTTCTGAATCGTTAGACTGAGATCTAAAAAGCTTCGAACAAATTCTAAATCAAATTACTTTTCAGGGTTTGTCACGATGTTTTTGAAAGCATTTACTGGTGGTGGTAGTGGTGGCGGCCGAAATAGATATTGTGGTGGTACTTACCCAGGCGGACTCTCACATATGAGAGAACTACCACAAGTAAAATGTACTCCCAATAGCCGTTAATATAAATATATAAACTGTGGATAATGTAGTTAGTTGTTCAATTATCTTCGATATATGTAGTCTTACTTTTATAAAATTCATTGTACAATGGTTTTTTATCCTAAATAAGTAAAATAAAATAAATCTTTCGTGCCTGCTGAAGCTAGTACCCCGTGGCATGATGCCAGTCATCCCACTATATTGATACACCATGGCCAGCATCATATCATTAAATATCAAATGAGCCAATATTTAGTTTAGATACAAATTAAACTGACAGTTTAGTCAATGCTTCAACTAAATTGAAACTGAAGATTCTCTCGTTCCCGACATAGTAAGTGGCGTTTATATATACATACTTAGATCTCTTACGCTCTCTCCAATAAATACTAAATAGTTGCGACTATAGAATCAAGTAATTCATAGTGTAATTAACTTACAGAATATACTGCAAATTCTCAATCTTCGCCATAAATAACCTTAAAAATATTTCGTTTATTACAAAGTTTTCTATTGACTAGCCTAAGTCTGCTATTGACTTATCTTGTAACTAATGATTGTATAGACTTCAAATTTGCCACTGGGATGAGTTAACTAGTTTGTATAAATGAGTTCCATCCCGAACCCTGGTACATGTAGGTCAATCGTCAATAATACTTGATTGCTAATTGGTAGATAGCCACACAGGCTATTTAGCTGGGTATATTATCTCCAATATGAGTCAGTCCTTGACACAAAACTGATAGTTTTGTTAATTGTTAAGCGAAGTTCAGATTAGCAAGCGAAGTTACAGAAGTTGACATCAGTGTAAACAATCATGCTAAGTTGACTTCTACAAATTTTGAAGCAAGCAGGACTTGCATTGAATGACTTTGGTAGAGAATTGTTAAAGTAAAAATTAAACAAAGAATTGTGTTAAAATGTTGAATCTAATTTTATTTCGACTCTTGTTTAATTTCAGCAGCCATTTTCTTTCTCTCTTTTTTCTTTGCTAAGCTGTTTTCTTCCCCTGCCTACTTCGTGTGTGTCAGGGTGTTCCATACGTCTTCAACCAAATTGCAGATAATTTGGTTTAATTATTACGATAAGGTCTACCGTACAGGTGTTAAGAACCCTTATAATGGTCCACGTGTTTCGCGTTCCGGTATCAGCCTGTGTATTTCCGGTTCAAACAGGCCGGCATAATTGTGTCGACTGCCGAAGGGTAATCACCTCTCGTCAGTCGACATTCTATTGGACTCCACTCCACTTATCATCAGGTGCAGTCACTCTACCGGCAAGTATAAAAAAATCTATCCGCCTTATTAATCTTAATATACCTAAAACCAGAGAGAAGACAATGAACGTACGCAACACATGCACAAAATATAAAACGGTATTATTCTGTCGCCTTTTAAAGAAATCAAACTTCGTTCATTAGCCAATATTATGTTTCGATTACACTCTATTTAAAAACAAACCTTGTGCAATAAATTTTTCGTGCGGAAATAAAATAAATCCTCTGGCATTTAGATGACTAAATTGCTCATATTTTGTAGATTTTCTACTCTAAAAGGTACATTTATACAAAACATGAATAAGCCTTTGTCTCTCCTCATTATTCTTACAATACTACATCCACTAAAGGAATGCGAAAAAACCGCGAACATAAGAGAATATTAACAACTCAGCAACTAAAACATCGCTCGAACATTAACAACAAGGGGTTGAGATGGGGTTGAACGTACTGCTGTTGACTGAAAATAAAACGACACCTCTATCATTCCTCGCACAATGTATCAACTAGGAAATCGTGTGCTGCTAGAATATTCCTTAATTCTTTACATAACCATCACGTTCTTTCCGCAAAGCAAGGAAGCTGTGTGAGCAATTTGTTTGGCGAGCGACGGCGCATGTGCAGGAAGCTGTTCAAACTAATAATAAGCGGAAGGTAAGCAGAGACGTTTGCATTTACATAAACAATGATTACAGAATATTAATATTAAGTTGCGCGGGTCCATATCAGTACTACTGCAATGTTTCTTTATGCAGCAGTGGCGAAAGGTGAAATTATCCGAAATGGTATTATAGGTAGTAATTTACCATAAACGCGACCTGCAAATCGCTCTGATGATTATTAGTTTTTTTTTTTAATTTCTTTGTATAACGAGACGACCTTGCCGTTCGCCTGATAAGCGATACGACCATCCATAAACCGTAGAAACACCATCCAACACCATGAATCACAAAGTATTGTTTGGTATTCCACTGCGCTCGCCATCCTAAGACATGAGATGTTGAGTCTTATTATGTCCAGTAGTTACACTGACTACAATGTCCTTCAAACTGGAACACAACAGTAACTATACACTGCTACTTGGGAGCAGAAATAGACATTACGGTGGTACCTACCCAGGCGGACTCTCATATGAGAGACCTACCACCAGTAGTAGATTCTAGATAAAGAGAAGCTGGTAGGAATCGGGTTATATGGAACCTTTACTAGTATTATCCACTGTTGTGTTCCGATTTGGAAATTTGAGCCAGCGTTTAACAAGGCATTATAAAACTTAATATCTCATGGATTGGGTGATTGACATTATAGCCAATGCAATTACAGGATATTATGAAAATTTTATCTCTCAGGGTGCCGAGAGCAGGATGCAGTGTCCAAAAAATAAAGAAATCTTGATGGTGTTGCTATTGTTTGGGCAGTTATGTCGCTCACTTTCAGTCGGTTTTCTAGTTTCGTCACTCATTTGTTTATAAATGATAATATTATATAGGAAAAACAAGTCAACAAACATTAAAGTGATGTATATGGAGAGTACAATTATGTTAATTGTATTTAATTGCATATTAAGTCACACTAGACTACGTAAACACGTTTTATAGTACGTATACAAAACTAAGTATACGTAGTAAGTATGTATCATATATGATAGCTTCGTGAGGATGGATATCTTCTCGGTAAAGGCACGTTACTTCGATTCCAGATCCTTACATCGTAGACATATTTTTATCCATAATACGTGTGATATAATAAAACCCACTGTTTTATAGTATCCCACTGCTGGGAAGGGTTTCCTCTACTGAGAGTATTTGACCGCCTCGAAGCGTAGTTGTAATTGTGCAACGTACGAATGCTACTGCGCTAAGGTCCTGGGTTCGAATCCCAGGTCGGACCAAAAAATAATACCAAGGTGTGATACCCCCGTGTCTCAGAAAGCACGTAAAGCCGTTGGTCTTGCGCCTGATCTCTCTCCGGTCTTGTCGGATAGTCGTCTCACCGGACTATGAGAGTGAAGGAAGAGAGAGTACGTGTGCATTGCGCACACGCGTGTGCATTGAAATGAAATGAAATGATTTATTTGAATCCGTAAAATGTTACACTTTATTTAGATTCCGTCAATATTAACTCTACCACTAGTTCGGAAAGCAGTTCTCACCAGAGAAGAACGGGCAAGAAACTCTGGAAAGCTTTTTACAAAATCAGTTTAAGGTAAACACTACAATACATGATAAGGAGAGGAGAAAAAAATACAATTGGTTTATTGTTGTTTAGAGCAGTTCATTTATATTCTCGTAAAATAAGGAATAAATTAATTTAAACACTATAATATCTCCTGCGTACCTGGCTGATCTCCGTTGAGAGTGGCCGCCGTGGCCGAAATTCGGCTAGGAGGGATTTATACCAACCACGTTAGCTTAGGTTGGCAGACTTTACATACCCTCAAAATAAACTGTAAATTCCCCTGTTTTCTTTATTCTTCGCGTTTCCAAAGTACCTTTATGCCTACAAGTCTAATATATTTTTTTAATGGATCAAGCACAAAGAACCACATTCGTGAATCCTAGGTTAGTAACAAGCCATAAACACTAATAAGACGTAAATTTGTTTAACAGCGCTAATAGCTATAGTGGAGGCAATAAATCGACAGATAAGGGTCTGCTCCTTCAGCGATTCTATTACGATACGTGTATCATGTATAACGCGGCTGGTTAGATTGGAGCGCTACGGGTTCATAAAATGTATCCAATGAGGAACGATTGTATGTCAAGTTATTACTTACTGTTACGCACCGCTATCCTAGTCGATGACATCGGGCGTTTCCGGAAGTATTCGGCTGCGCGGTCAGGCTGGTAGAAGAGAAGATATGTCACGCTACGACTGTTCTATTATTCTCTCTGGTTGGACGTTGTCAAAAAAAATTCTAAAATTGTATTATGTAATTATTTTGCTAATATAATGTTGACTGTAAAAAGAGCGTTTATCATTACTTAATAATAATAATAATGTATTTATTTACCATAAAGTTAACAATGGCCAAAAATGAAATATTAATAAAATAAAATATTTTAGAAAGAAGTTATGTCTTCATTTAACGGCGATCTCTGCACTAGGCTCGAGGCCTGTATCGCGGAGACCAGTCAAAAATTACTGGAAGTTGTTACTGTGGCGACAGCTCCGGTTTACATCACTAATTATTAAATACTGTTATATTGACAAGTTCTTTGGCTTATATATAGTAATTTGATCGAATTAAATAGCAAGTAGGTACATTCGATGTATAGTAAGTTGCGGGGGACATCGATTATAATATATTTTATTTGAATTTTTAAGGTGAACAATTCTGTCATACATATTTTTTCCTCCGTAACTAGCTGTTTATTCATAGCGCAAAGGAAACTCTCAAAAGGAATAATTTCCCCCGTTTTTGCAACATTTTTTATTGATCCTCCGCTCCTGTTGATCATAACGTGTTATATAGCCTATAACCTTCCCCGATAAATGGACTATCTAACACTAAATGTTTCAATTTGAACCAGTAGTTCCTGAGATTAACGCGTTGAAACAAACTCTTCAGCTTTATATAATAGTATAGATTAACATTAAAATCTATTAAACAAAAACAGCTTACGCAACAAATCCCATTAACGTTCAAAACAATTAAAAGCAATAATTGACATTAATCCTTTTCAATAATAAATGCATTCAGCTTATCTTTTCATGAAAACACAACCCACATAAACCATCAAACACAAACTGTATAAGTACAAAATACTGGTTTATTTTTGCGACATAAATTCACCGCATTAAATACTTTATGCATTTTGTAATGAGGGACAAATCAGGCTGGTTAAATGGTCATTGAAAATGATTTAAACATAACTGAATTAATGAAAATAGCTTGGTATTCTTTAGTTTGTTTTACTGCTAAATAGTTTTACTCATTAAATGTTTACGGGTTTGATTACTGCGAAAATTATAAAGACTAGTATTTTTCGTTAAACAACTACCATGATAGCTTCTATTTCACTTCTTAATTACAATACTATTTCATATCTTACTCATATTATTATCGTGAATTATGAACATGTTTAAACATCGTCGGAAGTTTACATAGTTATTAGTTAACGAATTGGTTTTAATTTACTATAGATTTAGAATGTGTCTTAACTTTAAGGGTTTTTAGTAGTTTATCTGATTTTATACTTGAGTCCGAGATTGGATAAAATATTTAATTGATACATTTTAACCATCTACTTAGATTATAAAATTCTAGAATAATATATTTATAAAAAAAAAAAACACGTTATAGAGATAGATACGCAGACGAATCTGTTTAACCGTATCGTTACTGAAAACACCAAAGTTTTAACCGTTAATTGGCTTTCATACAACAATAATTCCATACTACATCACCGGCATCTCTCAAAATGTACTTTCAAGTAACAATGAATAGATTTTGTTGCGAAAATTATTAAAGTTTCGAGACGCATTTGGTGTACATTACGTTTTTCCCAAGTTTTAAAACCCTAACTCCATTTTGAGTTGATTTTTTAATGAATCGTCTGGCGCGACATCGTCCCAATTTAATATTAAACTTTGATACCCTTGAATTTGACACTTTATCCTATATTATCAGCTCCTTATTTTCTCTAAATATTGAAAATGTTAAAATGGCTAGCACGAATCCAGATATAATGGCAATTAAATAATTTTGTATTTTCTCGTAATCCTAAGACATCGGATGTTGTACACTTCATAACGTCCAGTAATAATATTTTTTTTTTATCGGCAAGGCTTAGTTACTCCATTGCACCTGACGGTAAGTGAATAGAATGCCGACTGACGAGAGATTATTACCCCTTGTAAAGTCGCCACAATAGGGGACCGGCCTATGCTTGATTTTGTACATTATTCTATGTGTAATGGCTTTAAAAACGAAAAAGAAGCACTTCTGCGAAAACAGCATAAAAATTGGTTAAAAAATGAGCGAGTAATTCATATTTAAATTATTGTAATGTGCAGAAGTGGGCGCGATGTGGGGATATCGCTTCATCTCTCTCTTTCGCACGCGTCGTAATTCCCGATAACGTCACATGTGGATATTTTGTCTCTTTTCTGTTTCTTGTTAATTACCCCTTCCACCGAAATTCAAATGCTTATAACTTGTTGATTTTTCACTGGATTTTAATAATTTCTTTGGTGTTATAAGTTATATTATGTAAATATTTGATAATTGTTAAGAACAAAAATGAGTCCGGTACCCTATTATGCCAGCCTGTTCGAAACGTATATACAGAGGTTGATCCTGGAACGCGACACACTTACGTGGGCCACTATGGCGGGTTTTTACACCTTGTGTACGGTAGTCGCTATCCGGGCAAATATAAAATATAACCTACCACCAGCAAAAGCATCGGTTTTAATCTCCATAAAGCAGACTACAACAGGAATTACTCATTGGCTCTGTTGTAAAAATAGACTTAGTAAAGAAATTAAAACCTAATTCCCATATATGAGAAACCTACTTACCTTCTAGCTAACAGTTGTAGTAACTTTGAAATTATCATCATAATTCTAAAACAATATCTATATCAGATGGGGTACTATTCCGTCTACGGAGTATATCCGTCTTTTTACAATCACAGGAATTCTAATCGAAGGACAGCTTTGATAGCCATATAGGTAAATATAGGACTTTTTGGCTTTTACCTATACGGACAACTAATATTTCCAACTCCTCCCTATCTTTCTATTTGATTAACTTCGCTGTGGGATAAAGACAAATTCGTGTTCCCTGAGACTCACCAAGCTTCACCGCTCGGTATCATAATGCGTGCCACTGCTGATCCTGGCTTACAGGAGTTGTAGTGGCGAGTGTGAGGGCGGGAAAGTCTTTCTCTTACTTATACCGCTATCGAAGCTGTCCTAATAGAACGCCTTAATTTCAAAAAGACGGATTTGCCCCTATGGACGGTATAGGACCACGTGACCTTAAACGATAAATACGCATTATGTTACAAGATTTCTTACCACACGCGCTCGCAATAAAGTGAACGTGTTACACCACAGAAGAGCAAAGAATTAGCAAAACGTAGCTTACAATAGATAAGTTACTTTCAAAACATGATTCTGCGTGGTAATCAATTAACCTAACATATAATGACGATATATTGAGAATTATTTGAGTGAAATAATCAATACATATTCTTTAACTATAATTACTAAAACCGTTAACAAGTTTTTAGAAGTTTGACAAATGGTAGCTGATATATATTAAGATATTTACTACAAACCAGTACCTCTTGAATTTGTCAAAATATAGGTTTAAAGAGGGGCGTCACTGTGGGCAGCGGCTAATAAACTCCTAACCTTAAAAGAGGTATTTTTAAAATCGTTAATGCTAGCGTTATGTATGGATTTAAGATATGACATTCCCATACATTTGGTGCAGCGTTAACGATTGCGTAGTCATCGTGTCTACAACGCCAGATGAAAAATTAAAATTAAAAAAAAAAACAAATTACAGAAGGATTTTGCTACACATAACGAATATACTAAGTATGAATTTTACAGTAATAAAACATAAAATAAAAATAAATAATAAAATAAAATAAAATGCTTTATTCATCACATTGGCGAACATAATTGCGCTTATGATAAGTCAAGGTACATGAGAATATTTAATTTATGTTCGAGATTAATAAATGTATTGACAAAGGATTCCTCGCTAGGCAAGCCTGTATCGTGAAGTGAGAATCCGTACTTCTTACTAGTAAATATGTGATAAAATGAAAAAATAATATTGTTTACCTGTCAACTTTTCCAGCGGCTACGAAACGTCTTAGATCGTCGAGAACATCTTCGACGAAGTAATCGTCGGCGAGGCTCAGGAACCTTTCGACCGTTTTGGCACCCAGTTTGACGGTGAGCACTTTATCACTACGAATAAATAAAAATAACTATTCACGTGCCAAACGGGAAACTATCGGCCGTCCATTTTCATTTTTCACAAACACACACAAAGAAGGCAAAAAAAAAAAAACTATAAGTACAAAGGCCTCATCAGCCCTGTATTATATACTGTCCCACTGTTGGGCACGGGCCTCCTCTACTACTGAGAGGGATTAGGCCTTAGTCCACCACGCTGGCCTAGTGCGGATTGGTAGACAACATACACCCTCAAAATTCCTATGGAGAATTACTCAGGCATGCAGGTTTCCTCACGATGTTTTCCTTCACCGTTATAGCAAGCGATAATTACAAAGAATACACATATAATTTTTAACAAAGTCAGAGGTGTGTTTGGGTTTTGAACCTGAAGACATTCGTCACGGCAGTCCACACCCAACTAGACTATCGCCGCTCTTAAAGAAGAGCCCATCAAAACTTAATTGAAACACTACGAATGACCTCCGAGAGTCCATATAACTCAATTGGCCCGATAAAGTTATGATTACGGCGCCGTGGGCTGATCAAAAAACTTTTCTCGTTAGCGAAGGCGCATCATTTGACAACTTACAGCTGGTAAAAGCCTGGTTTTTGGATATCGGAAGGACTCCTGGCAGTTTCTTAGCGTAAGAGCTTAAGAAAACGCTATAAGGGTTGTTACAAGTCATTATTTTGAGAAAGTAACTGTAAAATTAACTGATAATGTTAAGTGTCAATGAAGGAAAGCTTGTAAGATTTTTTCTTATTGCTTTGAATGACGTGACGAGCCTTTCGCCTGATGGTAAGCGGTACGGCCGCCCATAAACAGTCAAAACACCATCCAACATCTTAAATTACAAAGTATTGTTTGGTATTCCACTGCGCTCGCCATCCTGAGACATGAGATGTTAAAGACTTAACGTTATCGAGACCGATAGCGTAGTTGTACTACGAATGCCTAGAGGTCTCGGGTTCTCCCCGTGTCGGGTAAAGTAATTATGGTTTCTCTCCTCTGTATCCGCCCAGAGTCTGGAACTTGTATCCGAGATGACGATAAGCTCCCTATCATATCATGGGACGGAAGACACACAGCGGAAAATGCGCCTCTGCCTACCTCTCCAAAGATTAAAGACGTGAGTGTGTGTACCTTAATTTTTTTTAAACTCGTTTTATTCCGCGCTTTTATTTTAGATATTATATATAAGTTTATTCACCGTATAACTATTCAAATTTGTATTCCAAGCTTCGTTTTATATTTCATCATAGACATTTACAACTACCGCATACGACCTGCAAGAAAAGCCCATAAAAAACTTAAAATACTGGAATAATACCTAACTCTAACAGCCCGAATAAACGTTTAGTTTATTTTAAACTTTTCTCGGAGCCAAATGCGACTATTACTATATCGACAATTGCTAGACAACACATAAGCAGTCGCTGCGTAGTGCGAAATCTTCCTAACCATTATTGAATGAAACATACAGGTGTATATATTATGCGTGCACGCTGCGATACTCTTGGTGTGACGTCAAAGTTTCTCGCCATGCGATAGACTCTATCGTGTATACTGTAGAGTGATCTATACAGTGCAGTAGCAAAGGGTATAATCCGATTCCTACCGGCTTCCCTTTATATAGGATTTCGTTGGACTCTACCATTAGATTTGCAGACCGCATTTATACATATTATTACCTAGCTATATGTTGTGTCGGGATCACTTTCGGCAAATTTCACCTTTCGCCACTGATACAGTGTCATAAAAATATAGATTCATATTTAAAAGGTAAAGTAAATACTAAAAGTACTGTTTTCAATTTAAATATAAATTTAATTGTCTAAACGCAGACTTAGAAACGTCCAAAAGAACAAAAATAATAATACGAGTATTTTTCTTAATTACTCTGAATAACACTAGTTAAAACTAGTAAATACACATAAATAAAAAAAACACTGATTAAATACAAAAATATCGGGACTAAAACCGCAACAATTCCGTGCGCAATACGAGCCCGTGTGTACACAAACGTTAGCTAGAAATTGGTGGAGATCCGTATACGACGCGGCGCCTACGACGCTCGCCGTAACGGCCGCATTAAACAGAACTGGCTCACGCTATGCATTCACTGTGACCAGCCAGCGTCGTGCCAATGGACTTCTAGAGTATTTTTACTACAAAAGACTTTTTTCTCTTACATATTTTAACCTCTCCTCCCCACGGAACGCCACTACAATAACTGACAGAGACGGGAAAGTGAGCAGTAAAATATTTTTTGAAAATTTATTATATTATAATTTCCTTTTGAGACTGCATAATACTGTTTGGTAATAATTTTGTTTTTTATAAATGTACTAGCTGATCCGACAGACGTTGTCCCGTCTTAACTATGAATTTGCGGCGCGCATTTCAGTCATTCAGTCATTTCAATCGCTGACAGTTATTTCAAACAATTGACAGTTATATAAAATTAATATTTTCGTTAAGTTTTCTTAAATTTTCTAATTTCCCGCGCAATTATTTGATTTTTTTCTTTCATAAGAACCTTCTCCTGACAATAACAAACACAACAAAAAAAAATAGTGAAATCGGTCCAGCCGTTCACGCATGATAGCGTGACCAAGGGAAATAGGGATTCACTTTTATATATATAGATTTAGTGACTTTGGTTTATAAATTAAATAAAATAACCTTTAATTATAACATTTGACGTCGACAAATGCCTTTTTATCCATGCTTTATTTTATGATGTAAATATAGCGTGGACCACAAGGATTATAATGAACATTGTAAAGCTTAAACTGATATTCCGCGCTATAATATTTGCACAAAATCTAGTACCTCATTAAACATCGTAGAGTCTACATCATTTATGTACTTTTACAATGTGTTGGAACTATTAAAATTTCCTTTGGCCTTAGTTGGATAAATATTTAAAGCAACTGGGTCCGTTAAACAGCAATTATAATTTATAGCCTTGAAAAATAAAAACCTGCTTGAAGTCGCCACTTTTGCTTTTACAGTTAGTGTTGTCAGTACAATAAATAGTTTATTATTTGCAACAAAATGGCGAGATTCTTAACCTATAACAAAAACGATGTGGATAAAACAAAATGAAAACTGGATTTACCGTATAAACAATAAATGTTTAGTAAAAACAGTTTAAAAATACGATAAAATATCTAAAATCAATACAATCGAATTAAAATATAATACGGGTACTTACCAATATTGCACACTACCATTAATGTATATTCTATAGACAGGAACGTCCATATAAACTATTTGTTCAAAATCTGAACCAAAACGTCACTGTGATAACCTATATATTCTCTTAAATAACAAATAATATTACTTTTTTGACTAATATTTTTTATTCAAATCCAGGTTTACACTTAGACTCGAGTTCTTTATATCATGAGCGCCACTCTGTACACAACCACAAGCTGTCAATATTGACCATACTAAAGTCAGTTTGAATAGATATCAGTTAAAATTATTTGAACACAGTGAATGTTCAGAACGCCAAATCTAGTACGTAGTATTATATCGATGCACACTACTAACTATTGACTATGCTCACTAATCACATTCAACAACGAAAACAAAAACAAGATATATTAATCTATAATCCTTTATAAAATACAACATGAATTTACGCGAACATTCGAGTATTAAAACCGGTTGCTTGTCATCATGTTAATACTTTTATGCATAAACCTAATAACTCAATGTGTTATTGGAACAGAATTCAAATTTAGAAAACAGGTGGAGAATTCGTTAATTTATTTGCTAGGTCAAATAAAAAAGGTAAAAGTGAATGAACTGGTTTAAATTTAATGACTCACTTATCTTACTAATAAAGAAGTTTGACTTAAAAGTATAATTATTTTAAAATGATTTCCTATGTTTACGAATGTTAGATTGAAATAAAAATATTTTGCGTATTTTATCACGGTTGTATTATAATTATCTCCCGATTTTTCGAATATTTTTGGACTGCAGCCTTCATAGTCACGGGGCGGACTGAGTTATTGGTCGGCCGAAAAATCAGAGATACAATATCTACGTATATTTTATAATTATACAAAGATATTTTTTTAACTGTTAACGATCTGGTCTACGCAGAATGAGCTCACAGTGTCTTAAAGTCTGGCAGCCGGTCTTTTGGGTTCCGAGCAGGATCCCAAGCTTGTGAAAGTTTCCAACCGTGTTCTTAATGAAATTCGGATGTTTTTTAATTTATATAGCCTCGCCATTCATCCTAAACAGGAACCTGTGTACTTTGGCAAGGATTTGTGGCTTGTCTAGGCGCAGATAATGATTAGAGCCTCCTTCAGAGTGTTCAACAACTGCAGACTTAGTAGAGCGTATACGTTTCGGTCAGCTATATTTTTATTAGAAATGCAAAAGTTTGTTATCCAATTTAGGATCAAACATTTATAATATTAGTACGATAGCCACGCTGCTTTTTTTCGGGTCGTGGTATTACTTCGTACGGATACTAAAGCTGACGTGAAGTTTACTGATCTCATCATTGTATAAAAAAAATATGAAACAAATTAATAACACATAAACTACAAGTATACAAATATAGAGAATCATTCCCTCCTTAATAGAACATCTGTTCCTTCAAAGCTTGATAAATGTGCTATTTTTAAAACTAGTTCCACTGTCCCCTCTCCCTTTCATACTAGATTCCTAGTGTGGTCACCCTACACGCTATTACAGGCGGCTTTACACCGGCACTTGTTAATATAATGCGAGGGAATAAGCCTCCATTACTAGATATGAGGTAAGAGTGATTTATAGCTATTTCCGTTCGCACTCTGCCGGGAATGTTTGAAGCTATTATGGGCACTTCCAGGTCCGTTATATAACTACTTTCCTATCTTTCAATGTAATAATTTTAACAATCTGATATCTGTAGGTACATTATAGATATTGAAGACAAAATATATTTGTGTTAGAACAACAGAATCTAAAACAACAGTTTTGTTTTTTTTGCCGGTCCTGTCGGTATGTTTGTTCAAGCGTCACGCAAGACCCACTACGTGGTATTGAATGCAGTTTCCACCGATGTATTTTTGGAGATCTAACTTTCAATATAGGCTCCATTTTATTCCGGATAAAAAAGCGGGATGTTTATCCGGGAAAACTTTTTTATACGGGCGAAGCCGCGAGCATGTATAATAGTATCTTGTGCGATGATTTTCGTTCATATTTCTCAGTCCTTTCTTTACATTCAGCATTGATTTTTAAAACTGTTATCTATTTTAAATATCATGGGTTAAGGTTTACTAATATTGGCGTACTTACGGATTTACTTTGGGAGGAAACTAGTGGAAGCGAAGAAAACCTTGCCAAATTCAATAAAAGGCCTGGGCCACGTGAGGGTCCTGTAAGCGCAAAACTATTTGTAGAGTTGGCGCCAGCCAAACCTTAACCACCGTAGATACATCCATGACCCCGAATAATCTTTAACAGGAGAAAAGTTAACAATTTTTTATAACATTAAAATAAAATTATTTTTTGGATTTTATCTCGTTTTTTTTTTTTTAATCTTTATTTAAGAAGCTTGGTCGTTATTTCGCGACTATGTCGCTCCGTACGTCCACTTTTACCCGTGCCTACAAAATTTTGATGAAATCAAAATATGTTTTTAATAAAGCCTTAGCCTCTTCTGATACAGGAACTGACAAAAAGCTATTAATGCTGCCCACATTAGATTTGTATTATATTTTTCTCCCGATATTTCTTTAAGTGTTTAAGTAGATAACAAGACTTTGTCTATTTCTATCACCTTGCGCGCGTTCTGTTCCTGTTTAAAGCATATTCATATTAATATATAATAGGGCAACAAAACAAAACTTAACATCTCAATGTGTTAGAGCCCTTTGTAGACATTTCGCTGGGTTACAATTACAAGATCCTATGTCACGATTACTTTAATTGCAAATATTTTATTAAAAATCATGTTGGTTAAAATTAGAAAAGATATGATTACCCCTTTATTTACATATCTTTTGGGATTATTGGGAATGTTCACAAAAAGACTTAGAATCATGTGACATGTGTAATTCCATTTGCACATCAAATTTAACATAAATTATATTTTAAATCTTCCCTATACATAGATTCAGTTGACTTTCTGTGGCTGATAATGAATACCAGATAAACTGAAGTATTACCACTGTTTTACAATAAGCTATGTAACTTGCGTTTCGGATGCCGATAGAATTTCCGAAGGCTTTAACAATTTCCTCCTTATAAACCCCATTCTTTGGTACCAAAGATTGTTTTGGATTTGTAATTATAATCTTTGAAGATCTCTGTCTACCCCTTTAGGCAAAATAAAACTTCGTGACATATGACATAGATGATTCGAAGACTTAAAAATTCTCAACAGCATAGAGCAAAGCATCAACTCACTAATATACCCTATTATTTTTCACCAATCATTGTTTTGGGTTTATAATTATAGTCTTTGAAGATCTTTATCTACCTCTTTGTGCAAAATAAACCTTCATGATATATGACAAAGATGTTTCAAAAACTTATAAACATGTTAGAAACATAGAGCAAAGCATCAATTCCTTTATAAACTCTATTATTTTTCATCATTGTTTTAGATTTGGAGATGATTTTCCTATTTGAACATCTCTGTTCACCCCTTTCGGCAAAAGAAACCTTCATGATATATGACTAAGATATTTCAAATACTTAAAACATCTCAGCAACATAGAGAAAAGATCTTAAATAAACGAGGACCAAACAAATATAAAACTACAACGATCAAGTCCGCTTAATTGAATGATCTAGCTAAGCCGCTTTAAGCGCTTAATCCTTATTGACTATTAGCTAACGTAAAATTGCTAATGAGCGAAATCTCTATTCCACGAATATGGGGCTAAAATGTTGCTACATGGATGAGTTGGTGTTTGAAATAACGGTTAGTTGTGAATCAGTTGGTATAAAAATGGAGGGTATTTTTAAAAAGGTTTTTGGTTATACAACAGTATTTTTATATTAAGTTGTTCTATATTATAGTTTTTATTCAATTGAAGCTTCCTGTCAAAATATTTCATTTTTTGAAATTCAGAAGTAATTATATTTATATGCTTTTTGTAACAAGGAACATAACGGAAATTAACAAGTTCACTATTATCTCTTAACAATAAAATGTATCAACGGTAGTAAATAATACGGTATATAATTATATACTATATTCTATTTCGTTTTTATTACTATTGATACCAATATAATCACAAACAAGAAATCTAAGCATTCACAAAACTATTAGCCAAAATCCCCGTATAAATTGAATGAAATAAATGATTTAAATCTGTAAAATTTTAAATACAAATTTTTACTTTACCAGCACTTCGGAAAGCAGTTTCTACCAAAGCAAGGGCAAGACACTAGTGTTGCTTTTTTCAAAATCAATTCAAATTCAAAGTAGTTACAATATATAAAAAACCTATATTTAGTTTTCTATTTACTTTAGAGCAGTTAATTAATTTATTAGTCAAATAAAAAATACATTTCCCATACGATAAACAATGTTTGATTCGTCAAACAGCACCATTTTACCTCCTCCCTATTATAGCTTCGTGCCGTCGGATAAAGCGCCCCACATTGTGTGGTGGCCAGATCTTATTATAGATTGAGCAATCGAAGTGACTTAGCCAGGTCTACCCTTTGTGGCCACGATGGGACTTCCTACCTACTTTTTGTATGGAGTAATGGAGTTTTGCTGTCTCTTTTTGAGGTGTAGTTAATTATTTAGGCCGGAATTCGGTTCCATATAAATAGATATGTTTAACTTTACCCGATCCGAGTGATAGCCTAGTTGGTTGGTTGGCGAGACGAATGTCCAGGTTCAAATCCTAAGGACATACCTCTGATTTTTCTAAAAAAATATGTGTGTATTCTTTGTGAATTATCGCTTGTTTTAACGGTGTAGGAAAACATCGTGAGGAAACATGCATACCTAAGAAATTCTCTATAGGAATTTTTGAGGGTGTGTGAATTCTACTAATCCGCACTAGGCCAGCGTGGTGGACTAAGGCCTAATCAGTAGTAGAGGAGGCCCGTGCCCAACAGTATGACAGTAAACAATATATATATATCACGCCACCGATTACTTACAAGTCTCGTAATTCAATCGGTCTGCATATATCTTCAACCTTTATCAAAATGCAATTGACCTTTTCCCAACTTTAATAAATTTTACGATCAGACAAAACAAATTCTTATAACTATCCGTCAAATACAATGTCTTCGTGCATCCGCATTTTGCAGCGACATCATTTGCGTCAAACTCTCCGCACTCGTATAAGCCGGTCGTATCCAGCTCAGCTTTTCGTATTATGCTATAACGCTGAATATAAAACTGAATATCTTAGCTGGAGATTAAATAAACGTTTTGGCAGTCTTGAGATGGCGTAGATTCTGGAAATGTGACAGCTTAGCTTTTACATAGTTTATAATACATACCTTATCTTTTTTAATGCTTTGAAAGACGATCCTGCCGTTCGCCTGATGGTAAGCGATACGACCGCCCATAAACAGTAGAAATACCATCCAACGCCTTGAATTCCAAAGGATTGTCTGGTATTCAACTGCGCTCGTCAAGTCTTATTATGTCCAGTAGTCATGAGACCACCGCTTGGAGGCAGAATTAGACATTGCGGTGGTACCTACCCAGGGGACTCTTACATATGAGAGACCTACCACCGACCTACTACCGACCTACCACCAATAAGTCTTACTAATATTGTTAGAAAATAAATTGTATAATAAAGATGAGGGCGGAGTTGCAAACGAGATAGTTAAAATGGTATGTTTAGGTATTAGTTTGGCAAAAACTACCCACATTTTTATTAAAATTTTGAAAGGCCACGTAACAAAAAGTGTTGCATCCAAAGATCTGCCTGTACATCCCATTTCGAACAAGCCCACATAATTGTATCAACTAACGACGAATCGTCTCGTCAATCGATACTCTATCTAAACGCTATTTACCATCAGGTCCTGTAGTGTAACCAATCCCCTAACCAATTAATAACCTTTAAACAAAAACACCATTTTCCTCTTAGACAAACTTCGAAGAATATCTAAAACAAACAGTTTTACTGAACGTTTTTCTGATCCAAATACTCCGGGCAGTGCTAATGACTCCTTATTAAAGCTGCAACGTATAACAAAGAACTGAAAAATAACTTCAAACTTTATTCTAGTTAAACTCATTTTACAATGAAGAATTATATTAATCTATACTAATATAAAGAGAAAAGTTTGTTTTTAAGTTGGAACGAGCTAATTTCTGGAATTACTGAACCGATTTGGAAAATTCTTTTACTAATAGGAAGCTGCATTACCCCTGAGTACTATAAGTTCCTTTTTATCCTGGAAAAATATATAGAGGACCTTTATTCCAGAAAAACTTTCTACGCATATGGAGTCCCGGGCAATAGCTAGTGAAACTTAACTTTATGAAAAGTCATTGGTGAGTTGATCGATAATTTTCGAACTACAAAAAATACTTGAGGTCACCCAATGTCTTGACAATTTGTTGGTTATTTTTTATTTGACAGAAGGCATAGCATAGAACCTAATCATTATAAACATTACTTAAGCACTAAATTACTTTAAGACTAAGACAGAATAGGCTCAACCAACCTACACTATAACGCAAACACTGATTGCTCGTCCCAGAAATCGAATATAGACATCAACATTGTTACTACTTTAGTACATTTCAGACAAATTTCTATAGTTTAGTCTCTAAACTAAACCCTTTTCAAAGGTTTCTTACCTTTCAATAAATAAAATAACTCAAAGTCAGAACTGTCGTTAAAATCACGACTTGCTAATACGCAATAAATATATTTCAAACTTGTTACAAAAGTGAGAAGTTGAAAATTTTTCTTTTATAAAATTCATAAAATGTATGCAAAAACTAAAGCCCCATTACAACTTGGTGTATCAGTTTTTTGGCTTTCCACCGATCAGGGTAAAGAAAGTACGGTAAATATACTGATTTATCAATAAAATTCTGTTAAAGGAAATATACATTATATTACATAGGAGACCTAGTAAGTGTGTCACATTCCGCAGTCCAGCAGGCCTGCATAATTGCTCCTTCACGTTCCGTTTTAAGGACCCCAAGTTATAGGAAGGAACACGTATGCTGACAAACCATTCCACAGCCTGATGATGCGGCACAGATATGAATTACCGAACCTTTTGGTTCGCGCCAAGATGGAAGACACCACGGATCTTTGGTGCCGCCAGCCAGGACGCGTGGTTCTAGAAAGCGCGTAGTTCATGCTATACCTTGCTTCTGGTGTAATCTATAACTACGCCTATAATAACCGTAATGCAGCAAACATTACAACGGTAAACAAAAGAGTACTATATGCCTTAACTCTCTTATATATTATGAAGGATAATCATTCTTGAACGTAGTGAAACAGTTTTTACAGCTTATATTTGAAAGACAAATTTTATCCGACTTTAAAAAGAAAGGCCTAGAACGTGTCTTGATACTGTTTTAGTAAAAAACAACAGACAATATTAAAAAATAATTGGCTTTTAGAATTCCCTGAATTCTTATTGAGTGCAAATACTATAATCCGTTGAAATTAATCCTTGTTATAAAGATATTGATTAAAATATTTTTCCATGAAAATAGCCCAAATCTCTTATACAAGCTATTGTATAAATCCTTAACTTAAGTGTTGAGTCGCCCCTCTTAAAACTGGGTAGTGATGACAAACACTTTCTCCGCGAAACCAAAAAAGGTTACAGTCCATGGTCATACACAAACATTACCAAAACCTGATAAATTCAATTGGTTTTCAACCTTAAAAATGAAACGTAGTGATCCAAAATCAGAAATAACATAAAACTTAAAAAAGTCAAGTAAGTACAATCGTGCTATACCAACTAGAAAGTGTCAAACTTTCCCAATTTATAAAACTGTAAACAAACCCTTATGAATGGGGATTAGGGACGAAATTCGCGAGATGTCTACAAAGGGGGATAGGGAGGATTCTATAACTCTTAAATTGGCCCTACACATATCATATTATTTATTTAGGACGAATTTTGTGTTTCAATGGTGCTTATAATTTTTCGTTGGATCTTTAAGGACTGAAAAGCGGTTGAAGAAAGGAAAAAAAGAAATTAATGATTAAGATAAAACTTCTCCTTATATTGTTTGAAACTTATTGAAATTCTGAGGATTTTCCTTTTTTTTAACCAAGAGTACTTACCAATATTTGATTTTGTACATGATATCATATCTAAGATAAAATTCACGGTTATACAGGTTTCTTGACGATATTTTCCTTTACCGAAAGCAAGCGATAATTCACAAAGATTACACACATAATTTTAGAAAAGTTCCTCAAACTTTTCTGTGTGCCCTTGGGATTTGAATCTGCGGACATTCGTCTCGGCAGTCCGTTCCACACCCAACTAGGCTATCGCTACTCAAAGCTCAACCAATAATTGATTCGTCTAAATGCTGCTACATTTTAAGACTTATTTTATAATAATACAAAAAAAAATATTCCTAAATCCTTTTTTTTATTGCTTTGAATGACGAGACGAGCTTACTGTTAGCCTGATGGTAAGCGATACAACCGCCCATAAACAGAAACACCATCCAACACCTTGAATTACAAAGTATTGTTTGGTATTCCTGAGACGTGAGTTGTTAAGTCTTATTATGTCCAGTAGTCACACTGGCTACAATGTCCTCCGAACTGGAACACAACAGTGACTACACACTGCTGCTTGGCGGCAGAAATAGACATTGCGGTGGTACCTACCCAGGCGGACTCACATATGAGAGACCTACCACCAGTATCCTAAATATAATAACGCTATTTCAATACTTTGGCCAGACTCGTATGTAATCTGACGTTATCCCGCACGCACACAATCTGCTTAGATAATAATTGGATCGGAGTAATTGTGGTATTAATAACCAGTGGCCAATCACGCAACACGCGAAAATATACGTAGATATAGAAGCGAATTCACTGTTTATAATAACAAACTTGTATCTCTACACCAACCAAGCTAAGTAGAGAATTCCTAAAGCGGTAATGGTAATCCATTGATTTTTTTTTTAACAGACATATCAAAGTGACCCCATTGTACCTGATGGTAAGTGGTCCAATAGAATGTCGATTGACGAAAGATGATTACCCCTCGACAGTCGACACAATTATGTCGGCCAGTTGGAATCGGATATACACAGGCTGACCCCGGAACGCGACACACTTACGTGGTTTTGTACCTTGCGTAAAGTGGTCGCTATCCGGGCGGATACAAAATATATCTGTAAAAAAGGACCTTGACAGACAGACGGACAATAACGTTGTTCTATAAGGATTCTTTTTAAGGTACTTGACCCTAAAAAATATCTCAGTTGTGCGAGCTAAGTCTAACTAATTCGACCTAGCCGCAGTCGCCTTTAATCTCCCAATTACTAAATATGTTATAATTCATGCTGGTAAATATGGAATTAAATTGGAAACATAATTGCAAATAGAATTAGGCTTGTTCTCATAACTCAATTACGTCGGAAAGCTATTACGTATGGCTTTATGGGGGGCGGGGAGGGGAGAAGGATACTGACGGCGCTAGGAGATACATTAAAACCCTTTTTGAATATAATAAACTAGGTATGAGTAAAAATGGTATGAAGCACCTTTTGTTTGGGAAAAATGTTTGTAATATGTGGCGAGGCCCTGAGATATTCAAATCAAACAAAGATTAAAGTGTTATAAATAAACTAACGACCCGCCCCGGCTTCGCACGGGTGCAATGCTGATACTAAATACACTACAGAAAAACTGTGAACGTTGTATATAAAAATATAGCGGCCCGCGCCGGCTTCCCACGGGGATAACATAACAAAATAACAGTATTTCTCCACTATTTAATGGATGTTATTATACATATAAACCTTCCTCTTGAATCACTCTATCAATTAAAAAAAACCGCATCAAAATCCGTTCCGTAGTTTTAAATATTTAAGCTCACATAGGGACAGAGAAAGCGACTTTGTTTTATACTATCTAGTGATGTCTTACATAAGAGGGCCGGCAGCAGATCGAGATCTGTGGTGGTCCAGGAAAGCCCTATGTCCACCAGAGGACTGCAACGGGCTGATGATGATGATGATGATGAAATGTCTCCGTGATAATAGTGTATTTGAATATCTTTGAGTTATAACTGCGTCGGCGTAGTTGTTTCACGCGAGCAGTACGACACCGCTCTGTGGTTCCAAGTTCGAATGGCTGGTCGGACAAAGTGATTGGGTTTTTCTGCTTTCATCAACTTATAATCTGGAATTTGTGCTCCATAAGCTCGCCCAATATCACATCATGGGACGGAACACACTCGGCAAAAAGTGGGTGCCCTGGTTGCACCTCCGCCTACTCCTTCGGGGAACAAAACATGAATTGTGTGTTTGTTTTTGTGTTATTATATATTGTTTGTTTTGCTATTTCACAATTACTTGCACGAAATTTCTTGAGACACTCCACGTGTATTTCTTCCGTCAAGCAATGAAGTTCTGTTTTCTGTTTGGAGGACATAAAAAGTTTGATCATTTGGCATTCAGACTCTTAACATCTAGTGGAGTTAACCCCACTTATTTTTCATGATCAAGAGAGTGCTAAATAAGTCGTATAACAATATTGCAAATATACACCATAAACTAGGGCTCAAGCAATCTTCATTAATGTCTACACTTCAGACTAACATGGTGTATAACATAGTTGTCGAGATACCCATGCCATAAAAGTGCCATAGCCGTGGGTGTAAAAGTATAAAGGCAACAAAAACTGTTGGATAATGTTTGACAAGTTAAATTAATTAGTATTTTTTAATACCTTATATTTTTTACTTAGTCACATTACTCCAATACATCAAAACTAACTTACGCTCCACAATACAAACTTAAATATTTATAAAATTTATTAACTTCACTTAGCACAATATACCACAAATCTATGGGTATGTAAATTGTATATATAGGACATTTATGTGGTAAACGTTACAACCCATTCCAATATTTATGCCTTTACACTTCGCACATTTTACCAACATTTAACTTAATATGGCTTAATTTGGACTGCTAAATAACAGTTACTCATAGCATCTAGGGAACATATTATCAAAGGGATCTAGGAAATGCGTATTTCAAGTTTTGCCATAACGTGCCGCGTTCCACTTTATTTACGGTCAAGATGGTTTATTTAGCGCGATGCATAAAGCCGCAGACTTTCGCTGTACAAAATCTCATTACTCCTTTATTGTTTTAAACACGCTAATTTGCTTTTTTATTTTCTCTCGTGGTGCTGCGGAAACAAAATGTACAGCCAGTTTTTTCATAATTAAATTTATATGAAAATAGGTTTTGCTCGCGGATTCGTTCGCATGGAAAAAATATTAATGTGTTTTTTCAATTATTTGGTCTTGGTTTATTTTGAATTTGCGTTAATAAATGAAACCACATGCTCGTCTTTATGTCTGGTAACATTATCCCAAAATCATTCATGTTAAACTAATAGTTTTAAAGGTTAAAACGCCTCATTAGTTCATTATTTTGTCTCCCGCTTTGCTATGGAAGGAAGTGGACAATTAACATTTCCAACTCCCTATCTTTCTGTTTGATTAATTTTGTTGCGGGATAATGACATATTAGTTATCCCTGAGACTCGCCAAGCTTCACTGCTCGGTGTCATATAATGCGTGCCACTGCTGGTCTTGGCTTACAGGAGTTGTAGTGGTGGGTGTGAGGGCGGGAAAGTCTCTTTAATAGTTTTTCCAAAATTCAGGACGTAGGTATCCAACCTTCCTCTATTTTCACAGCTTACTGTATTTTTTTTTGGAGTTCACCGTCAACCCCGATGTAGAACCAGAGAATGGGGTATTGGAATCCCCCGGCTTAGCGGCTGCAGGGACCTGGAGGAAAGTTGGGAGAGGATATCTGGGGAAGGGAAGGTACCGTCTTAGGATAGAAGGAGGGACAAAGGCCAGGAAATGTTCGCGAGCCCTCATAGGCCTCAATGTGAATTGGCAACCATGAGGTATACACACTGAATTGTGTGCCTGCCGCGGCAAATGTCCTCTTATGCATGAGCGTGCATTCGGTGTGGAAACCAAGAGCACAAGAATTACCTCGGGGGGAGGGGGGGTAGCAACTTACTGTATTGCCTATACGTTATTAATTTATTCATGTTAAACTCAAATAAGTGGAGCTTCTTAAGTTGTTATCTTAAAACTGTGTCGCGTGTTCGAAGCCAGCTTAACAATTTACTGCGGCAAAGTTTTACACGCTGTTGTTTGGCAAAATTAACTATATTTCATTATGCCTTAAGGGTTTTAGCGTAGAATATAATATATTTCGAGTTACTAGGGTTTAATCTCGGATGTAAATATGATTGATCTAGAAAACAACAACCATTATTAATATTCGTCTATGAAGCATTAAGTGTTGAGTCTATTTTACCGACTACAATGAAAAAAAATAAGTGCTTTCTTAACTAATAATATAATAAATAAATATTAAAGCAAAATATATAATGAAAAACTGAAAATTCTGTTTAAATTGCCCCCCTTAACTATCAAATTGCCCCCTGTGAGGCGTGGGCCCCACGTTTGAAACACTGATCTAGACAGACTCTCACGCGAAGGAACTACCACCAGAAAAAAATAATTAGTAATCTAAGGCGTATCCTTTTCTGCACACTCAAAAAAAGGTTGTGTTTGAATATCACAATGACAAAAAATAGTATACTTAATATTAAACCTTTTCAATATTTCAAGACGCCTCTCAAGAGTAACATTATTAAGGCACGTATTAACAAATCAGAGTCACCCGTAAGTAAAGTCTCAAGTAAAGAAAAGAAAGAAAGAAAAACATTTATTTGCCACTGGTGTAAACATAATTACAATAAATCTAAGTACTCAATGAGGTAAGGAAAAGAAAAAATAATAATGTAATGTATTAAACTATTTAATAAACCAAGCTTAAGCTGCTATTTGAGTTCTTGTTAAATAAACAAAACAGCTGTCAAAATCCATCACATATTGCGACTTAGATATCCTGATAGCTGATATAAATATACATAGGTGTAATAAATAGCAAATATCTTAAGACAATAATATAAGCCCTGTATTATATACTGTCCCACTGCTAGGCACGAGTCTCCTCTACTAGTTAGAAAGATTAGGTCTTAGTCCACCACGCTTACCTAGTGCGGATTGGTAGAATTCAGACACACAAAATTCTTATACAGTACTTCTCAGGTATGCAGGTTTACATACGATGTTTTCCTTCACCGAAAGCAAGCGATAATTCACTAAAAATAATATAATAATTTTAGAAAAGTCAAACGTGTGTGCCTTCCGGATTTGAACCTGCGGACATTCGTTCAGCAGTCCATTCCACATCCATCTAGGCTATCGCTGCAGCATGTTGTCTTAAGATGCTGACCTCACTTCCACAGCGTCTCAGCTGACATCGCAGTTCAGAGCAAAACCGAATCAATTGATATGGCCCTAAAAATGATAATATATACAAAGATAAACAAAACACAAATAAATATTATCGGGAAGTACAATAACTTGGCAACTCGTAGGAATAGCAAATTTCTCCATAACTTCAACATCGCGATCGCGAATGCAAACGGCATAATTATATAATAATAAAATACTGTTGTGTTGTAGTGAGACGGCAAACATATTATCTGAGTGCCTATTATGTCATTGGTAAAAGCCCTAGAAAAATAATCATATTGTGCGCTTTCTCGTCTAAAGGCTATAAATATATAAATTTTATAAAAAAAATACAGTGCCTGTTTTTGTAATTCGTGATATAAAATTTATCAATATCGGTTTAGCCGTTACTTATTAATGAACACTACAATGTCAGTTGAATCATAAAATTCTAAATTCATATTCCTTACACTGGCGGGTAATTATTTTCCACAGCACCTGAGACGTTGTTAAAATTGGCGCTAATTATAGGCTCCAGGACACTGCCATTCCTGCCTAACCGTCTGTGAAAGCGTGAGCTTACGAAGCATGTCTCACTAATACCCAAAACAACAGTTTATCAAGTTCGACTGCAACCCACAGCTGTTATAATAGGATTTGACGTTAGCGCCGCGTCGCAACATAAACTGCATTACCCTTCACTGGATTTGGCTTGGAAATTCCTTCACGCAGCTATGCGTTTAGCTGGTCCTTTTTCTTTTTAATTTGTACCATTTCTGCTCGCAATTCGACGTATATAGACGTTCAACAGCGTATAATTCTAACCAAAGATTTAAATGTTTCCTTTTCTGTTAAATTGGTTTTAGCGATACAATGGGCTGGCATAATTTTGTAGATTAAAGCCTCAAGTTGTACATTAAATAAAGATTTTTTGAAGGTGAATTGCATATATCTTAAAATTACGATAAATATTTCCGATATGGTATTTTAATAACAAATATTTCTGCTTCCAATTTTACGTTATCCAATTGTGAAAACCACATTAAAATTTGTTCAGTAGTTTACGGTGATGACCGCTAACAAACAGAAAGACAGATAGAAAAGACAAATATATAATATTCATTCTTTGTTTTATATGTATGTACCTTGTGTTTGTAGCTAAATAATTTTCTTTCTCTCTTTCGTTCTTTCTAAAAATCGCTGATTTGTATTCTGTTGCTCTTCAGTCATCTTTCTTTTTATTACTTTTCTTTCAACTTACAATAACACCGGAGTCTACAGTTTTATTATCTACATAGATACTAGATACCTCCGTATGTTTTCAGCGTTCTCTAGATTCCAATATATCTACGTATGTATCTTGAGCACCAAGTAGAAGTTAGTCACTTAAAATTTTTAGTTGGTCCGTTTATGGTTTCAACTGCCAACTATAAAATTTTTGGGGTTTTATATATTTTTACGAATAAACCGCTAAACGATTACTTAATAAGTCATCTGATTTCCACTACCAATGAACGCCCTCAAATCCCGAAAGCAAGAGGATACCGACATTAAAGGTGAATAGAGATCACGAAAGGTGTCTAACTAGATGAATACACGCATACAAAACCTATTTAGTAAAAATAATCGGGTTCCAAAGAGTTCAATCCGTGGTTGGTCGATTTACTCAACAACTTGTTAGTCAAACGATTGGAGCGACACCAAACCCCATTAGAAACAGTATAGTCACTAAAGCATGTCAGTCAGTCGCGCCAATCAAATAGCCAAGTCAATTCATCACCTAGCTACTATCAAGCTGCTGATGATAGGATATATTTTATATCCGACCGGATAGTGACCACCATAAACAAGGTGTTAAACCCGACTTAGAGTCCAGGTACGTTTACGTGGACTCTAAGTCGGGTTTAACACCTGTATATATATACACCTGTATATGTCGCGTTCCGGGATCAGCCTGTATATATATCCGGTTCCTACAGGAGTTATCTCTCGTCAGTCGACATTCTATGGGACCCCATTCCACTTAACATCAGGTGCTATAAGGTCACTGCCGTGTCCTTATAAAAAAGTGGTTGTAAACAACCCTTGAAGACGACTTTTATAAATGTGTCATATTCATATGCAAATGATAGCACATGAAAATGAGTTAATCAATGTTAATAAATTAAATAAGGTCTATTTCTGTTAATAAATTTAATATCAATTGACAGCCAGACAATCCATGGATAGACATTGAGCGATACCGTTCAACAAACGAAACCCATTACATCACTCAATAAACCTAATTTAAACGACTGTTTTTTTCCTTTACAAAGTATTCAAATATTCATCGTTCTAAACGTGAACGTGTATTGACGTTTTTGAGCGAACGCTACAAAGCCGGCATAGACAATAAAACGTTCAAAACCCATTCACTCATTCGTTCCGTTGACAATTCATTGTCCGACTCACTTCAATGACCCGAGCCCCGCGGCAGGCAATTAATGAATCGAATGAGAATTAGATATCAACAGGGCGTCCATAAATCATTCCGGCGCGAATTTATATTGACTGGTCTAGAAATAAAAGTTTTTATTAACGGTTTATTAGTCGCCATGGTTCGGTGATTGCAGTGGTTATGAGCTGTGAAGTTTTAAATGGATATGGCGGTCTTTGATTCGATATGATTTGTTATAAATACGATTTTTCCCCAAGAGGCTGTCGGTTCAATTTTTCTCTGCGGAGGATTGACATCACCCTTTGTATTGAGATAAGAACATGATTATTTAATTATTTATGCCTGCATAATAGATTCCACTTTAAAGATACTTCCAAACAATCTAATATTTCAATTTTATTTTCTGTACCTAATTTATTCATGAAAGGTGTTTAAAACTGAAACATACAGGAATATTAACGTAGAAGGAATATAAGTCGACAGTACTTTGACGGATATTTCTAATACAAAATCAGGTCATCCCACAGATAAAAAGAAAAATAATCACTTACTCACTACGGCACTCAAAAAACTGTCAATATTTTATGTAGACATTTTACGAAATCCGCTAAATAAATTAACACGTAATGTAGCCTAGATTCAACTAGAAGAATATTAAACGTAGTCCAGCCTTATTCAATTACACATAAAAATAACATTGCTGCCAACAAAAAGAAAACATTATTGAATAAATGAAAGAAAATAAAAAGGGGACATGTTTTTTTTCCGACAAGCAACGTCGTAAAGTGGCTCGGCGATCGTAAAAGTGACGCGAGAGAACCCAGAGGGCTTTGTTTCGATAATATTTGAATTTCTGTTGATAAAATTCCTAAAGCGGAACACTTTCTAAATGTTTTATAGATAAGATAATATAAAAGTGACAAAAAGATACAGTACTTGGCATTAAATATCACCATTCGTTTTAGAAATTAGCTGTTACTTTTGCTTCGTAGAACATCATCTCTGTCTCTTAAAATCTTCTAAGTAACGAACTTTCATTACTTTTTGATCATTACGTACTTTTACATTCACACGAATACATGAAACATAAAATAAAATTCATACGAATTTCAAAGTCTTATCTGTTTACATTCAACGTACCGACTTATTCACTCACCCAGCCTTTTCAACATTAAAATAAGAAGTGAGTAGATCTTTTTGCCGCCTCTATTGCCGTTTCCAACGGTATATTCATTCGTCTCATTCATTCGTTCACGAACAAACAATAATTGCATTCTTCCGACCTATTGTTGATCTGTGATTCTATAATTACATTGCATTGTTTCTAAATATACAGTTCTAATTGTAAAATAGTTGTATGGGAGTGTTGACTGTACGGTCGGTTATTTAGTTTAATGTATTGTGAGGATTTGGCGGTAATTATGTATTTAACAACATCTGATGTTGTACAAACATGATTTTCTTTTTTGTAATCAATGGATTTAGGGATGTTTCGTCTTAATGTGTGAATGGTGCTAATTTTGCTTTGAGTTTTCTTGAATTTATAATATTTATATGATGTGTTTGTATTTAACTAAGTAACAAAAAGTCTAGCTAAATTAAATTATATAAACAGAAGAGTAAAAGCAGTTATCTATTTTTGTAACTCTTGGATAGTAACAACTTAAATAGTTATGTCGCTTATAAATTTTCGGTTTCGTGTCATATGTAGCAATAAATTCATCATTATTAGCCGCAGGATATCCACTGCTGAGCAAGGGCCTCCCCCAAAGATTATCAGATCGTCTTATTGGTAGCGGCTCGCATCCAGCGACCTCTTGCGACTTTTATTAGGTCATCTGTATACCTCGTGGGTGGACGTCCGACGTTGCGCTTGCCAATTCGTGGCCTCCACTCCAGAACCTTCTTGCCTCATCGGCCATCAGTTCTGCGAGTTCTATGCCCACTACCACTTTAGCTTGCTAATTCAATGGGCTATGGCGGTGACTTTCGTTCTTCTACAGGTCTCCTCCTTTTTCATTCGATCACAATCGAGCTATAGATTATTAATATACATAGCATGTTAATAATGTGCCTATCCTAAATTAAACTAGGCAAGTATTCAGAATAGTCGACATTTCAACGATTAATTTTGTTGCCGTTAGGAAATTTTAAATTGAAGTTGAAACGTGTACAATCGAGTGAATGAAAGAGCGAATGAATGAACTATTTGAACTATTCGCAAGGGACGCATAAAGTGAGCCGCGTTGTTCTAGCGCATCAATCACGAACGGTCTAAGGCTATCATTTATTTAAATGTTTCCATTTACAGTTATACCAAACATGCAGGGCAGTTCGAAAGTAAATTATTTTTTAATATGAAAATAAAACTACTTCGGATTTTATTGCGATTTTAATATTTTAGTTTTCTCCCGACGCTTCAAA
This sequence comes from Manduca sexta, assembly GCF_014839805.1. Lineage (NCBI taxonomy): Eukaryota > Metazoa > Arthropoda > Insecta > Lepidoptera > Sphingidae > Manduca > Manduca sexta. The sequence continues at coordinate 10,485,612 of NC_051120.1, read as the reverse complement.
CAACTTTTTAAATTTTAGCTGTTGGTCTTCCAATCTACGCAGAATGAGCTCACAGTGTCTTGAAGTTAGGATTTCAAGTTAGGGTTTAGTTTCAATATTGAAATTAAAAAACATCCTAATTTCAATAGGGAAGATGGTTGGAAGCTTGCACAAGCCTGGGATCTAGATCTAGGCAGAGGTACTACCAGGGCATCCACTTTCGGCCATGTGCATTCTGTCCTATAATGTGATAGGGGCAATATAGTCATACCAGCCACAAATTCCAGACTGCGGGCCGACCCAGAATTGAAACCAGAGACTTCGATGGCAATTATCATCAGTATGTAACATTAGGCTAATATCATCTTAAGTACATAGGTTCAATTCTCTAAATTTATCGTATTAATTTGAAATAAAGTTCATAGTAAAAAATAAATCAATTTAATAACACCACAGTAACAAGTTATAGGAATCAAAATGCAATAACAACGCGGTTAACAAATGGCTAAAAGTTTTGATTTAATTATTTCAGTAATTCAAAATTATATTGATACACCACAATTAATTAACGAATTAATCACTGTATGATTGATTAATATGTACTTGAATTAATTGTATTTGGTTTGATGGATAAACTTTGTTCTAGTACAGTCAGTGACAAAAATAACTGACACGAGGAATTTATAAAGGGATCATAAAATCAAAATCATCTATGGACTAACAAGTAAAAAAATTATTTAAGTGTTAATATTGATTACATCTGAGAAGTTCTCTATAGGAATTTCGAAGGTGTGTGAAGTCTACCAATCCGCACTAGGCCAGCGTGGTGGACTAAGGCCTAAACCCTCTCAGTAGTAGAAGAGGCCCGTGCTCCGCAGTGGGCAAGTATATAATACAGGGCTGATATTATTATTATTTATTGATTACGTAGAGACCCCAAAAGGCTAGCATATCAGTGGAGAAGGGTCCATATAACCAGAATTCTGCCGACTTCACTTTATGTAGAATCTAATTATCATTAGAACTATTTGTAAACCGCGTTTATGCATATTAGTATCTATATAATCGTGTCGACCCTTTCGGGAAATTTCACTAACGCCACTGCAGCACTATTACTTTAATATCATAACTGCAAAATTATATTTTGAAATAGGAATTTGAGAAAGTACCGAACGATATTATGAGGGGACTAGATTTTTTCTTTCAAATTTGTCAGTACAAGAAATTAGTTGAAATGAAATTATTTATTTGAATTCCTAGAGTGTTATACATTATTTTGATTCCGTCATTATTAACTCTGCCACCAGTACGTGCAGTTCTCGCCAGAGAAGAACGGGCAAAAAACTCTGGTGTTGCTCTTTTCAAAATCAGTTTAAGGTATAGACTACAGAACTTAAAGTTCCATGTTTTACCACAAGGCGGGGGTTTTTTATTTTCCTGGTCAGGCTGTACTAGCTTATATAATCAGATTACACAAAGTAAGCTCTCTACGCGGTCGCACTGTTCAGGTTAACGATGTTACGGCGCCGCGCCATTTTTTCGTCCATTCGGTCATCGAAAATTGCCTATTTGCATTCAAACCGAATTTCTCGCTATATTTCGTATGAAATTTTAAATCAACAAGCAAAATTTTAAATTTCGAACATTTTTTTCCATTAGTTTTGTTTATTCGTTAGGTTAAATTAGATTTAGGTTTTTGTTGCGTATGGAAACTCTTTATTTTATTCTCAAATTTTTATATTTTTAAGTTGAAATGGATTATTTTTGAGGAGGTCTATGTTGATAGACATCCTGCGGTTAATATTACTTTTTCTGTATTTATCTGTTAAGTATAAAATCCCACTGAGGAAACCAGGCATTTTTGGAGAATTCCACCACGGTATCCCCTGCCTGTCGTAAGAGGCGACTAATAGGGGCCACGAAGGGGGTCGTCGGCGGGCAGCAGGGGGCTGTCCGCCCTAGTGCATTTCTGTGCATCCTTTGCACATTTTTCGGTTGACCCCCGGGATGGACGGCAGTGTGTAGTTGGCCTCACGCTGCCGTAGACGCCGAGGGCGTCCTTCGGTGCGCGGGGGCTTCTGAGCCCCCCCCATAGGGAGACGGGCCGCAAGGCGGCACCGCGCAGGGCGGCTGCGGTCGCAGGCTAGACACTTCAACGTCAGAGGAAGCCCGCAGCCGTCCCTAATGCGCCGAAGAGGGCCACCGCGGAGTTTTAGCTGGTAGGCCGTGCATAGGTTAAGTTGTATATAGGGCTAGGGACTCGGCCCGGCGGTCGCCCGAAGGTCACCATCAAATCCGGGCGGCTCAATGCCGGGCCGTAAGGCACGGTTACCCCAGCATAACCGCTCAGTCGCCCCCCACGAAGGCTGGGCGGTAGTAATAAGGCACTTTCTCCGCGAAACCAAAAAAAAAAAAAAGGCATTTATAACTACTTTTAAACGTTTGTACTAGTAAATCCGTATCTAAAACCCAATATTCTATCAGCCTGATACAAAACATCTTTGATATCTGAATTTCTACAAAACCAACAAAAAAATCACACTAGCTCCCAACGTTTAAACTGAAAGAACTAGATTTTATTACTCGAGTCTAGACTTGTCCATTAGCCGAGTCAGCAGTGCTAATTGCGTCTCTCCTGTTATTACTGAACACTGGGTTCGTGTGTCTGTACTTTAATAAGACTTCGGAGGGGATAAAGAGGTAATGAATGTTAAAAGGTTGGTCAGGTTATTTTCCGTTATTTTTTTATAACTAAGACGAGTTAGCTACTCGTCTAATGGCAAGCGCTATGATGGTATATAGACTAGACTGAATAAAATAAAACAAGGCTCACATTGCGCTCGTCACCCAAAAGTCAAAATGTTGCACTCTAAGATGTTGGATCAGCTTCTTCTTGGTCGTGTTTTTCATTATTGAAAGTCGTGTCCTTCTTGAAACGTCTTGACGGAGTCGATAACGAGCAGTTTCCAAGCCCTACTTTCGGCTTTCCTCAGTGGATGTCTTGAAACGTCTTGACGGAGTCGATGACGAGGTGTTTCTATGCGTTCCTGTCATCGGCTTTCCCCAGTAGATGATGATGATGTGTTGCTTCAGCTATACTATATAAAACTGTGGTCCGCCGAGCTCTTAAAGTAGTCCATCTAATTTCAAAATTGTCTGTAATACTAAAGAAACTTTTCCTAAGATCGCTTGAGCTCTCTGCGAACCCTATGAGGATCTAGTTATTCAGTTAGTTGCTAATGCTGGTATGATATACAATATCCGCCCGGATAACGACCACCGTACACAAGTTGTTAATACCAGCCATAGTGGCCTACGTAAGTGGGACGCGTTCCGGGATCAGCCTGTGTATATTTGGTTCCAACAGGCCGGCATAATTGTGTCGACTGCCGAGGGGTAATCTCTCGTTTTTCGACATTCTATTGGACCCCACTCCACTTACCATCAGGTGCAGTGGAGACACTTTTCCCGGAATGTAAAAAAGAATACTTGACAACGTTAATTTTTATTATGTTTTTAGAAATTTAATAAGTTTGCCTTTTGTAGCCCGAGCACCATAAATAAACGTCTTTGTGGCCTGTAACAAAAATATTTAAACCTTTACAATGCTGCTTGACGTTAGGAATACGCTAGGAAATACGCTACTCTGACTACATGGCATGCAAAAGACCTATCGGTTATTAACTAAAATTATATTCAAGACAGGACAACACACAATTCTCTAGTCATTCGATAATCTATCTCGACCCTACTCCACTATCCATCACGTGCAGTGGAGTCGATTTGCAGAGATTGTATTAAGAAAAACGGATGAGAATTTGCTTTGACTTTAGTCCTTTTTAACAATTACCTCTACTGCTTTTAATATAAGAGTGTGGCCGATTCGACGGGTAATATTTATTGGAGTAAACGCAAAGAAAAATTTCACGCAACAAACGAGATCCCTCACCCTACAACTATCAACGAAACAAATTAATTAAAGTTAGCAATAACAATTATATACCCGCCATAAAGTACGGCAATCTATCTAAAAGTTAACATTATTAACTACAGTTAACGGACCGTTTGTGGGTTATGAAATACAATGTAATTAAAGTGGATCTAAGGGTTCATTTATAAAGATAATTCACATTACAAATTACGTGTAAAAGTTATTTGTTCGTCAATTTGTCAGTTTACTAGGTAGGTGTGACTCGCTACGTCTGTGTCTACATTAGTACTGTAATTAGAGCAGTATTTTTTTGTACTGCTTTGAATGACGATACATGCCTGCTGTTTGACTGATGATAAGCTATACGACCGCCCATAAACAGTAGAAACACCATCCAACACCTTGAATTAAGTATTGTTTGGTATTCCACTGCACTCGCCATCCTGAGACATGAGATGTTAAGTCTTATTATGTCCAGTAGTTACAATGGCTACTAGGTAATGCCCAAAGAAAGGGCAGAAACCCCTGGTCGCAAAAAATACTAGACCAGGAAGTATTTTTGATAAAGAAATACCAATGAATTTAATATAAGACCATTTCGAAACTATACGAGAATGAACGCAAAAATAAATTTCAATCGGGGGCTGACCATATTTTTACGTCGAATATATAAACCTTCTTTTTAGTCTCGTTTGAAAAGAAAACTTGGTTGCTAAAACCAGAGTCGGTGTTAAGGTAGGTGAACAGGGCCACCGCCCAGGGCTTGCGCTTACAGGGACCTCGCGGTGCCTTAGAGGACCTTTATTACGGTCTTACAGACGAACTTATTAAAACCGGGGAACTTTTTTGCCCGCCCAGGGCTTCCCATCATTTTTTTTTGCTTTCGCCTTGCGCTTGGCATCGTGTAAAGCTGCCTCTCGCTAAAACATTTAACATAAATAGACAACATCTCCACGACTGTCACAACTAAGTCAAACAAAACTTTTTATTCAGAGTTTTTAATTTAAACTGTCCCGTTTGAAACCGCCATTTATTTTTAAATATACGTCGAATAAACATAAATTTCGATGTTTAATTTATAAAAAACGCTAAAGGCTTGTTTGCGAGTTGAAGTTGCGACAAAGTAGGAAACTGTCGCTAAACTCTAATTACTGACGCGAGCGCTCGCCACCGACTTACTAACCGTAGATTATGGATGTGGCATCTTAAAAAAAATCTGGTATAATTAGATTTGATCTGTACACGTTTAAATTGTGACTGCATGATGAAAAAGCTGTCAGAACTCACGAGCTAACAGCAAAACCCGACTAACGATCAACTGTGTTGAGTTGACAGTGCATGGTCATCACTCTTTTACCAGCAGCACCAATTTGAAATACATTACCTCAACAATCGGACACATAGAATTCATACCAGCAATATGTAAGTAGCTTTCAAATATAGAATCAAGTATTAACATTCAAGTTATTTGTAATAGGACTCTAACATTATTATTAATTATAAACTTGTTTTAGCGTTAGGAGATGGTTAAGAATAGCTTAAATAACTGTCAAAAACATCACTGATTCCTAGTTTAAACCTTATTAAGAGGCAAGATGGTGGGTTTTGACTTACAGCTCATAGAGTAAATTTGTTTTTTAACTAAGCATAGATTTGCGATATTTTTAAGTGAAACTATCTATTACTGCTGTCTATTAAAACATTGACTGCGCTTTTAAATAAATCCGCGCGTATACCACATCCATTATGACATTTCCTACCTCACCTACAATCTGTTAAATAAAAGGAACAAGAAAATTAACTAGCTACAAATTCATTCATTGACAGGGAGCCGGAGTCTACTTTAACTTTATAACTTGTACAATCTTGCGCTGTCTCGTTTCTGTATCGGATACAATGCATTTAGTATTTTGTCTTCATTTAGTATCTGGCGCAGTGTGTCTTTGGACGGTAATGTGTTGATAATAGACAATATTTTTTTAATTTATTATTTTTATTAATAAACGCTAAAAAATGATGTGTTTATTCTTCGTGAATTATCGCTTGCTTTAACGGTGAAGGAAAACATCGTGAGGAAATCCGCATACCTGGGAAGTTTTCTATAGGAATTTCGAAGGTGTGTGAAGTCTACCAATCCGCACTAGGCCAGCGTGGTGGAGTAAGGCCTAATCCCTCTCGGTAGTAGAGGAGGTCCGTGCCGAACATTGGGACAGTATATAATACATGGCTGATATTATTATTATTATAATAAACGCTCAAAACATTTTTTTCTAAATTGGATTAGGACACGTGGTTTGGAGTATAGTCTAGTAGTAGTAATGATTATTATGTTTATGCTATTGTTAAACATTGAAATAAAACTGACCAACACCGCAGTCCCTCCCGTGACCATGAATGCTGCAGTCTTCAAAACGTTGGAAGAAACTCATAATATAAACCGCGATAAAATCCGAATAATAATTTTATTTCAATGAAAATCTATATTAGACGCACGTTAAAAGGAGCAGCATTTTAGGGTAAAAATGCTGTAGAATAATAGTGGGTTTCCAGCAGTAGTCAGAGAAGAAAAATGATTTTTTTTCTGTTTAAATGATCTGGTTTTAAAAGCTATTTTATATCTAAATATTAATTTATTTAAATAAATATTACTACGAACAAAGTATATTGTTTTTTATAATATTTTTGAATTTTCTTTTTTTTACAAGATATTTGTCTAATATAAATAATCGATTTTTGTTAAACCAAAGTAAATTAAAATTTCCGACGCAATATTTTCGTTAAAATAATTTTTGCCCTCAAAGTAAATTAATAGGGTTGATCGGATATCCTTAATATTCCCAATCTTCAACAGAGGGCCCAATTAACGACCCTTATCGACATTTAATTATGATTCCATTTTAAATCGTCAAACTTTCCAACTCGGAATTAGGGATGGCACGTTCCGATGCAGATATAAAAACCGGTTTTGTACTTTGTAGGTAATATTCGATTATTTTTTCTGGTACAGCGAAGGCAACGGAAGCTAATCATACAGCCATCGCAAGGGTAGCATTTGATTAATGTTTTGTTAAGAATAATAATGTATAGATGATATTATATTAATTTTATTTTGTGAAGATTATTATAAAAAATAATAATATTTGAAATAGATCCAGAATCAGCTGAAAATATTGAATTCAACTTGGCACGAAATAAACAAAAACAATATGTAAAATAAACAAAACCATGGATTTGTTCAATCAAATGCAATATATAAAATGATATTATAACACGTTTTATGCAGATAATCTATCAGAATTTAATTCCAAGAAAAGACATTCGCTCGACCGGAGCCGCGAGACACAACTAGAGTATTAAAACTTTTATACCGACATACCGCCCTTCTCTAATCGTTCGCAGTTTTATCTGAAAATCTATTCGGTAAGCCGAATTGCTTCCAGTACAATATTTCGTGGTTTCACTCGCACCGATTCTCCGGTATGGAAAGTTAGTACTGATAAAATTAAACTCAACTGAAAGACGAACTTTTGCAGATAGAGGCCAACTTCCTATCTCGGCGCAAGTTGGGATCCTTATTACGTTCTCAGACCTGAGTTACGACATCTATTTTCTACGTTCGGTTTAGTTTTTGAATCTATAGTATCCTATTGCAGCGTTACACGCTTTTATCGCGAAAGGCTGGTAGGTTAGCTAGGTTAGGGCTTTTATTGTCCTCACCGTTGAGGATCGCGACGCGTTTCTGCCTTATTGTTTATTTAAAGTTACATATATACGTCATTTTATTTATTCATTCCTGCCAGCCCGAGTAGGCTTCTTTGTTTACTATATTTATTTTATTTTCAATATAAATCGTCTTTGTTTATATAAACTAATTTAATGAAGTAATAATTAAATATTCTCATGTACCTTGACTTATCATAAGTGCAACTATGTTCGCCTACGTGATGAATAAAGCATATAATTTTATTTTTTATAAAGGCTAGACAAGGTGTTTTTTTATTTCCATGTCAAAAGGGATTTATAAATTGTTTCCCTAATTGCAGTGTCATGGGAGGACGGGGTGCCTCCCTCTCATAGTACAATGGTGCAAATTGTGAAAGTTGAGAGAGACTTAGGGGAAGTGAAGGGTGGATAAAAGAATAGGATCATTTTGTATGAGTGAAGAGGAGAAGTAAGGAAAATGTTCGCAAGCCCTTATAGGCCTTAATGTAAGTTAACAATCAATAATTATACACAGTTTACTGTGTACCTGGGACCACGACAAATGTCCCCCCATGCATGGGCGTGCATTCGGTGTGCAGGCCGAGCGTACAAGAATTGCTAGACAAGGTTGTTTGTGGCGCACTGTCTCATTAGCCTACTTGAACTGTGAGTATTACGACATTGGTCTTAGGTCCAGGGTTCACGGATCCGGCAGTGATTTTGGGATTTTCTGCTCAATATTTGCCTACCCCTTTGGAGATAAAAAGTGTATTCGCGTATCGGAGCGAGTAGGAAATAGTCACTACTTGATCTATCCCTACCTACTAGTATCATACACATTTAAACACTAGACTAAGGAGTGTACTAACCAAACAGATTCATTTATTTTATTGTAATTAATAAATCATGGAAAAAGCGGTCTTAATGCCAGAGGCATTCTCTACCAGTCAACCTGAGGTGGTGCAGATATAAAACATAGCAGGTGCAAGTCGATAAAACAGTATATTTAAGGTATATTAAAGTAAAATAAATAATAATAATATATATGTCCTACTAAATTAATAAAATAATCTCCTATTGAGTTCGGAGTTCAATAATTGAATTAATAACAAAACGCGGACAAATTTATATGAATTAAGATAATTGTAACAATAACTGCTTGCTTAGAGACAAATTGCTTAACAATATGTTTTATAAGATTATAAGAATTCAGTGTACATATAGCCTATGTTTACAAAATGTGGGTAATACGTATTTTGGGAATAATTTGAATCGTGATGACTCTCATGATGTTTGTTATAAACTTGTCGCAACAGCCACATCACAAAATTATGGAAATGAACTATAAATATTTAATTTTCAAACAATTTTTATAAAGTAACTATTTGAGCGGTCGATTATTTCATATTTCTACAACTCACTTATACAAAACCATTTATACGCACTTATACAATTGTAATCCTATATCCCTAATTAATAGTCGAAATCAATTCCAAAACTTCTGTATAAAGAATCGTAAAAAATACACGTATTTTTTTCGTATTATTAGGAACGGTTATAAAACAAGATTCTGCTCATACAAAAACTCGACTAGGCTTAAAGAGGGCTCATCAATAATGTGGATAAGTTCCGCCCACTCTTGTAGGGATGTTGGATGTTACAGAAATCGATTGTAACCAAACGATTATTCGTAAATCGACTTTGTTAAGAATGATTTTAACACTATTGACAAATTATTGGTAATCGTTTGACATATTTTCGAGACTGGAATCTGCTTGCCATAAAATCGGAGTTAGCTCCAAAAAATCTCATTTCCTATTAGGTCCTAAATGGCTAGACTATAATGGTATTTTCAGGTTCGTAATACGGCCGCTAGATAAAATAGCCCGCATGCCCCCGCCGCGTAATTAATCTAACTAACGATTGTACGGTATAGTTTGTTAAATCAAGACGTTCAACGTTTAGTTTTACTAAGAACCATTTGTACTACAGATGTGGGGAAGTTTGTGAAGATGACAAACGTTTCTCACGGACATATTTGACAAATAAAATTATACTGCACTTACCTACTTCATTGTATTTTATTCTTTTCGTGACTGCCTCAGTAGCGTAGTTGAACACGGTACAGGTACGACTACCGGGCCGAGGTCCTGGGTTCGAATCCCGGGTCGGGCCAAAATAATAGTGACTGTTTTTTTCCATCTTAAAAATTACTCAGTCGCAGCTCAGAGTCAGGAAGTTAGTGGTGTGATACCCCCGTGCCTCGGAAAGCACGTAAAGCCGTTGGTCCTGCGCTGTCGGACTGCCGTCTCACCGAACTATGAGAGTGAAGGAACAGAGTGTGCACCTGTGTACTGCGCACACACTTGTGCACTATAATATATCCTGCGTACCTGGCTAATCTCCGTTGAGATTGGCCGCCGTGGTTGAAATTCGGCTAGGAAGGATTCATTCTTTTCGTATACGTTACCTTTGTTTTCATGTTGTCCCGGCCAAAGACTTTTTTTACATTTATATAGCACATTTATCTTTTGCTTTTCAAACTTGACATAGAATCATCATCTAAACGATACAGCCAAACATAATAAATTGGATTAGATTGGATAATTTGCCGTATCATAAAAACTTAGCTCATTTAGACTACGACATCAATTGGCTTCCAAATAAGGTTCAAATTAGATCAATGGTTTAAGACAAATAAAGTATAATGCTTTTGTCAACCGTCAGAGATCGTAATTAAGCATTCGTATTTAAATAGTCGAGGTATTTGAATGTCTCTGATAATAATAATTGCACAGTAACACACTAACACAATTAAATGTTTAAGGCGTGTGCACACGACGTTTTAGTATAAGGCAACGACTTTTTTAAACGCAACTAAGACGTCAGTTAACGGGGATTTGATCTCAAACAACTCCCTAACAGCGTTTATATGTAATAAGGAAGTAAGACTCCAAGATCTGGGGAGTTATGTCTTTTTTGCTTTGAAGTTATGGAAAATAAAACATTTGTTTTTTTAATTACGACTTTAACCGATAATGATGATAGAGTCCTTTCTTTATCTGGCAGACGGAAAAACTAGGTTTAGGATCAACTTCTATTAATACGGGGCTTTGTGATAGAAGATGTTCAAACGAGCTGCAGCAGTACTTTATTTCTTTATAGTTATTTGTAGGGACGATAAACGGTTACATGTTAAGGTAAAATAAAACAAATAAGCATAATATAAAAAAGCCTTATTATTCTTTGAATTATTACAGGATTGTTTTATTACTAATCTGTGTGTTATTTTGATAGTTAAATTGATTTCTTATGCCCTCCCGTGTCCATGAAGGCTGCAAAGTCTTCGAAACGTAGGAAGAAAACTCAAATATTAAAACCGCGATAAAATCTGATAAATTATTTAATTTTGAATTGATTGTTAGTTTTGTTAGATGTTTCTTTTATGCAAGAACCCTCTTACTGGATAAAGGCTTCCTCCAATGATGCCCATTTTTCTCAGTCTAGTGCTATTTGTGCCCAATTTGGGCCAGCAATCTTTTTAATCTCGTCCTCCCATTGTGTCAGTGGTCTTCCCCTGCCTGTGCCTTTCCAAAGCGTTGTTTTTACGACTCATCTCTGATCTGTACATCTCGCTATGTGACCTGATGTATTTGAGTTTTTGCGCATAGCTAAAGGCATTTATTGCTTTTGTTACCGATGTTAAGGTATATTATAGACTAAACGCTATTCTTAATCTAAACGTACATAAAAACACAAAACCAATACTACATATTGACATAATATATAACTAAGTGCGGCGATAGCCTAGTTGGTTGTGGAACGGACTGCCGAGACGAATGTCCGCAGGTTCAAAACCCAAGGGCACATATCTCTGACTTTTCTAAAATTACGTGTGTATTCTTTTGAATTATCGCTTGCTTTAACGGTGAAAGAAAACATCGTGAGGAAACCTGCATACCTGAGAAGTTCTCTATAGGAATATAGAAGAAGTGTGAAGTCTACCTATCCGTACTAGGCCAGCGTGGTGGACCAAAGCCTAATCCCTCTCAGTAGTAGAGGAGGCCCGTGCCCAACTGTGGGACGGTATATAATACAGGGCTGATATTATATTATTATTATAATTAAGGCAAATACAAACAGACTTAACTACTAAATTATTTGCACGCATTTCCGCTGCAATATTTACGCTGATTTCAATACTAGCGCAAAAAATACGCATCGGAATATAACGCTTGTCGACTATACTTCAAAAACATGTACACAGCCCCTGAGGACGATATTTGACTAACCTTTATTAATATAGTTCCGCGGAGGTCGTGATAGGTCCCACTACTGCGTCACGGTGCCATCACAATTCGTTTACCAGCCCAAACGATTACATCTGCGGAGTAAATTAAACTTGTCTGACGTGAATAGAGTAATCTATTATGTATTTGTTTTATGTTCTGTATTACAATTGTAATAACACCTTGAACGTTGCTAGGCGAAGTTTGTAAAGTTCGAACCTGTTTAGACTGATGGCTGGTAGTAAAACAAAGTTCTAATCAAACTAAAATGCTGGTTGTGTATATATTTTATATCTAACTAGATATCAATGTATTAAGTATCCTTCTTTTATACGAGCACGTTTAAGTGATTCTACTGCACGTGATGGTAAGTAGAGTGGGGTCCAATAGAATGTCGACTGACGAGAGATGATTACCCCTCGACAGTCAACACAATTATGCCGGCCTGTTGGAATCGGTTAAACACAGGCTGATCCCGGAACGTGACACACTGCTGTGAGCCACTATGGCGGGTTTAACACCTTGTGTACAGCGGTCGCTATCGGGCGGATATAAAATATATCCTACCACCAGCAAAATCTTACATTACGTATGCGAAGAGCAACATAATAATATGAGTAAAAACCTCGACATTTTCTAATTCATTTACCGATGTTAAAGACTACAATATTTATTTTTATTATTATGATATATCTTGACTGCCTCGGTGGCGTAGTTGTACTGCATGCGCGGTACGGCAGCGCTCTGAGGTCCTGGGTTCGAATCCCAGGTCGGGCAAAGTGATATTTGGGTTTTTCTGCTCAGTATCAGCCCGGAGTCTGGAATTTGTGCCCGATATGGCGATAGGCTCGCCCCCTATCACATCATGGGACGGAACACAATTGGCGAAAAGTGGGTGCCATGGTTGCCTCTGCATACCCCTTCGGGGATAAAATGCGTGATGTTGTGTGTGTGTGTGTGTGTGTGTGTGATATATCTTGCAAATTCTAAATAGCAGAGAATTGTAAAAAGAACTGCTTAGAAATGTTTGTTTATATTATTATCAGAAATAAATACTAATTATATTTTTAATATGCTAAGTGGTTTTAAAGCACTACGCAGTATCATAAATAAGCAACCACAATCAAAACAAATTCACTCATCACTGAACTACATCAAATAGGGATCAAACATCTCGCAAACCCACACATTTTATACGAGATGATAGCTTTGAAAGACCTAATTCGTTGAGAAATTCGAGTGGATGCCGCAAGGAGCCATGTTAATATCAGCCGGGGCTATATATCTGAAGTGCGGCCTCAGACAGAGATCCCCTGGGCAGGGACGGGCATTCGTATCGCATCCCTTCTTTGAGATTGCCCTTAGTGCCTGATATAAGTTCGCGGAGAATAGACAGCTTGTGTGACAAACTTAAGTATAGTTTGGTGAGGTATACTCATTGGGTTTTCGTATTTGTTAATAATTACGTCGTTTTTATAAAATACATAACCTATAATATATTTAATTTCTTTGGAAGAAAAGTCTTTATCGATTTAATTTCCGTCCCATGATAAAAGAGTGAGTCTACTGCCATATCAGGTAAAACAAACAACTAATCATTTAAAAGTGAGTTAAGTTTTTCTGATCGAAATACAACAAAGTTCCGAACAACTAATTAGGTAAAATAAAGTAAATATTGCAAATCGAAAATCAACAAAAATTTAGTTAGAAATTTTAGCTAAAAATCTCACAAGTCAAAATCCAACTCGTACAGACAATAATAACGTATTCTAATTGTAATAATTCAAACTGTTATTAAAGTAATTGTGTATTTTACTCTTAGTTAAACAACGTTTGGATTAACATTACTCAGATTAAACGCAAACAAAGCAGTTTCGCATTGGGAAGCCTATTCTGTTACGCGTATACTAAACTAACACGATATTTCTTATGTCAAATTACTACGGTAACAGGGATTTCATTTTGAAAGACGGTATAACTTTTTAAATACTGTTGTTGATTATATTTTTATATTCCCTGAATATTTATAAGTAGATAGGTAGATATAGTTCAAATGAACATCAGAATAACATTTTATGGATGATTTCTTATATTATTCTATTAATTAAAAAAGAGACAGAATATGAAGAAGATATAAGAAAATATTTTGCTTCAATCAAAATAAATGAAAACAACATTATACATATCATTAATTTTATTCTCATTACTCAAAAATAAATAAAAAATTTTATTCAATATATCCGAACTTTTCTAACAAAACACTCGCTCGAATATTGGACATTTTTAAAGCCCGTGTGTCACGCATAGTGTACTAAGATAAGAACCGTCGAAGAAATTGAAGTAATATCGCCAGTTGTTACTTGTTTGCGGATAAACAGAAGGATATCCGAGCATCGGCATTCGCCACTCCCGTTCCATTTCCATGATGGACTTGGTAATCTCGTGTAGTATGTAATGTGGCGGATATCGGATTTTTCTCGGATATTTTTGTGTTTTTACAATTTTTTTCAAGAATACAGCTTTATCTAAGAATGGAATAGGCAGCTAAGATAATCGCAATATTTAGGATCGAGCTCCAAGCAACCTTGACTTTTATTAGCCTTTATGTTAATTATAATAAGTAATTACTGCCACTGGCTTTGATATTATACACACATTTCAACCTCAAATTTTGACAATATTTGAGAGACATAAAAACCAGTGGTGTCACTGCGGGGAGTGCTTAGTTTAGCAAAGTTGAAAAAACTTAGTAGGAAGCTGAACCTTAGGATGGGTTAAAACTAATTAGAAAAATATCGATAGTATATCATAAGCCGCGATAGCCTAGTTGGGTGTGGTACGGGCTGCCAAGACGAATGTCCACAGGTTCAAATCCCGAAAGCAACACTTCTGACTTTTTTTAAAATGATGTGTGTATTCGTTGTGAATTATCGCTTGCTTTAACAGTGAAGAGAAATATCGTGATGAAACCTGCATAGTTCTCTATAAGAATTCTAAGGGGTATGTGAAGTCTACCAATCCGCACTAAGCCACTGTGGAGGACTGAGGCCTAATCCCTGTCAGTAGTAGAGGAGGCCCGTGCCCAGCAACAAAACAGTATATAATACAGGGCTGATATTATTATATATAATATTAATAAATCTACTAATATTAACATAGAAGGTAAAATGTTTTATAAAAATTATTAAACCATTAAAATAACTAATCGGCTTTACATCGATTGTCTGTAAAAGTTCATCTTAATGAAGTTACGACCCTCCAGGGATCGGAAGTTCGGAGTTCTATGCTTTGTCGGTTATCTGTGTAATACAGACGACAAAAACCTTTTGGGTAGATCGGATTAAGTTATGACAACCGATGTTCAATTAATAGTATAGTATTATAGGTGTGGAACGGACTGCCGCAACGAATGTCCTCAGGTTTAAATCCCTAGGGCACATACTTCTGACTTTTCTAAATTATGTGCGTATTCTTTGTGAATTATCGCTTGCTTTAACGGTGATTGCTACAGTTATTAATTATCGTCCGTGTTAACAATGATAACATGTTGAGAAATACTGTCTGAGAATTCTTCAGAATTTATTAATTGCAGGCATGTAATATAATATAAACCTCTTTTTCTTTCTTTCTTCTTTAATTCTTATTAAAAATTTTGAAGGTAAGTGAAGTCTGCCAATCCTTAAGCTAGGGTGGTGGACTAAGGCCTAAATTCTCTTAATAAAGGAGGCCTGTACCCAGTAGGACAGTATATTATAGCATTGCGTTACAAATTTCTTCTAGCTACAATACTATTTGCTGGTGATATGATTTTGATCCGGCCGGATAGCGACCACCGTACACAAGGTGTTAAAACCCGCCAGATTGGCCCACGTAAGTGTTGCGTTCCAGGATCAGGAACAGGCCGACATAATTGTTTCGATTGTCGAGGGGTAATCATCTCTCGTCAGTCGACATTCTATTGGACCCCGCTCCACTTACCATCAGGCGCAGTGGAGTCACTGTACCGTGTGCGCAGAGCAAGAAAACTAAGTTCTGATACATGTATGTCTGGAAAGAGTTTCTTTCTTATATCTATATCAATAGTTGAAAGGCCAATTGACTTAGGAAACGTTTTTAATGCGACACTTAAATTTCATACATATTTAAAATCACACTGATTTCAATTTTTTTTTTTTCAAATTAAAATTTTTAGAAGAAAATTTCACTTAAGTCAACTAACCGTCGATATATTTAAAACAATAGTAACTGGTGATGATTTAGTTAATTATATTTATCAATACACTATACTTTACTATACTAGTAATTTATTCGTCTCGCAATTCAATTACATTAAACAGTTCGTTCATTTCCAAGCAATCCTTTAATAAGAGTGAACTATAGATGGGTTTGATATTACAAACACTTAGAACTTTTGACTAGTAATTATTTGATACTGCGTGTTAACCCCGACTTTGTCTTCGGAATAATAGTACAAATATGTACTTTTCTGAAACAAAAAGTAGCCTGTAAGTTAATCCGTAGCATTGGCTATTTGTACATCAAATTTCGTTCGTATATGTTCAGCAGTTTCGCATAAACTATTTAGTTTAGTAAAATATTTTGTAGTAGATCTCTCATATGTGTGAGTCTGCCTGGGTAGGTACCACCGCAATGTCTGTTTCTACCGCCAAGCAGCAGCAATCACTGTTGGGTTCCGGTTTGAAGAACATTGTAGCCAGTGTAACTACAGATAATAAGACTTAACATCTCATGTCTCATGATGGCGAGCGTTGTGGAATACTAAACAATACTTTGTAATTTCAGGTGTTGGATGGTGTATTTTACTGCTTATAGGCGGTCATATCGCTTACCATCAGGCGAACGGCAAACTCGTCCCGTCATTCAAAGCAATAAAAAAACAAACAAACAGAACAAACCTTTCAGTCGAAAAGTCCACAGTTCCAGTGTCTATCAAATCACTCCAATTTAGCCCGAGGCAATAAATGCAAAGAGTTTCGACCTAAACGCTCTTTGCGGATCGAGCGTAATGTACTGAGCCAATCGACATGCCCTGTTTTCTTTTATTCATATGGGTTTTTGAGAACATTTTTATGTTAGCAGAGATTCATTGTTAACGCTTCGCGGTGATATACTGAGGGTTTAGTGGATTTCATTGTTTTTGTGTTTTGTTTTCGTATTCAATGCGAAACGTGTATCGCCTTCATGTTTAGCCGCTGCGGTTCGCGCCTTTTGTTATGCTAGTAAAACTAAATGATGAGATGAGCTAGCCTTGTGTCATGGTCGTCTAAACAGTCATTTTATTTATTTATTTCACTTCATACAAATCATGTAAACGCGGACTTAATGACAGAGGCATTCTCTACCAGTCAACCTGAAGTGGAGCAGAGATAGAACATAGTAGGTGCACTTCAAATACAACAGCACATTAAAACTAAGTTTTGCATATTGAACTGAAGTCGTCGTCCTAACTCCTTAAACAATCTACAAATAAATATGTTTGTAAAGGTGATTAAGTTGTGATTGTCTCAGCGTAGTTGTTCAGTATACGGCGTGTGACTTCCGCTTTGAGTTTTCGGCTTCAAATCTTGGGTCGACTTTGGGAGTCCTAGTTTCACCTTTGCTTACCTCTTCGGGGATGAGGGCACGATGTGTGTGTTTCTATTCAAGTATTAAATTAAGCACGTGGACTACGTTTATTACGGAAAAAATTACAATCCTACTTATTTTGAAAAAAAAACGTTTAAGCGAACGGTGTGACAAACAGAAGCAAATCAGTTTCATATTTTCCTCCTGTATTTTAATAAAATAGTAAATTATTAAACCCACGGACAAAATCCTTGTTAATTTAACAATTTGCTATATTTATCCCACGCAACGCCTTTAACAATCTCCGGACTTCACGTCTTTGTCGGATTTTTAGTGTAGTAATTGGACGCAGTTTACAAAAAGGATCCAATATACAGTCATTTTGACATTGCGTTACTAAATGCAACCACATGCTTCTCTTCACCTTTGCTGACATTGTGCCAGAAATCATTCATTAATAACGAATATTTTCACCAAAAATCCTGGTTTTAGTTTACTGATTTTATAGTGATTGTGAGTGTATATCTGGCTGAATGTATGATGTTGCCGCTGCCACGAATTCTCTTAGAGTAGTAGCAAATATTACTTTTGTCTGGCCAAGTTGAAGTCCAGGAATCTGGGACGATTTGTATCCAAAACAAAACAAGCTTATGTTGGTTCCTTTTCGTTAAATACCGACCAATTATAGTTGACGCGTCGTGGCATTTAAGACGCGTGGGCGAGAAGTAACCATCGGAGGCTGTAGTCTCGTTAACCCGAGTCAGTTTAAAAATCTTATCTTTAGAATAGTGTAGAGATCTTTGTAAAACGTAAAATGTATTCTGTAGTCCAGCCATCAGATTTTTCTACGGATGAAGATCGTGCGCAGGAAAAGATGTTTCTACTGTTTATGGGCGGTCGCATCGCTTACTATCATGCGAACGGCAAGCTCGTCTCGACATTCAAAGCAATAAAAATTGGGATTAAAGTCATTATTATATGGAACTTAGCTTACTAACTTGTTAAGTAGTGTAACAAGTATTTGTTGTAGTATCTACTCAGACATTTTCGCATAAAAAATAAAAATAGTACATTTTATATACAAAGAGATTTAAGACTAATAGGTTTGTTCGTAAAAAATAAAAACAATTTCTATATTTTAACTTTACTCGCTTCAATCGTAAATTAAATAATCTATCTCATACATTATATAATTACCTACACAAATACATCTGGGAATCAAATGAAACGACATAGAATCCAGCTACTCAAGCTCATATAAAGTCAGTTCATGCGCGCAATATGCACATTTCACAATGAAATACATACCTGTTTCAACAATCACTAATCTTCCCCTATTCCTTCTAATTCCCGTACGAAATAGAAATTCGTTAGCATATTATGCCGATTCGTATGCCGGTCCGAAAGAGCTGCGGCGGCCTTATTCTGGAATTCATTTAGTCGAACTGTGCAAAATTACTCTCAAACGTTATTAAAACTTTGTTTTGTGTTGAGGTCATTTAATTAGCAATTTGCGCCTACGTTCAGCAGTGCACGGAGACAGGCTGATTGATTGAATTAGCATTGGCGTGAGATCCTGGGCGGAAGAAAGACCCTGACTCCAAAAAAATGTTGACAAAGTGCTTTACTGGTCAAAGGATCACAATAAACGTCTTGCAGCTATATCACCCCACGAGGCCCAAACGCATGGCCCCTTATAGCATAGGGGGTCAGTATAGCGTATACTGACCCCCTATGCTGACAAGCCCCGAGCGGTTGTCAGTTTCGCCTCCTTCTAAGACCAACACGGTGAATCAGTGCAGAGTAGGTTAAAATAAAAAAAATAAAATCAGATAAACTCGTAAATAAGTATTAAATGTATCTAATTAAAAGGTTTGGAAGTATCCATCTTTTCCAATGCTGGATTGTAAAGACTGTTTTTCAATTGAAATAGGCAAGCGAGTTGATTCTCGACCAAAATATATGAGTAAATAAAAAAAATCTTTCGTATTATAATCATGTTATAACATGTATATGTAGATGTGTAACATGTAGATAACAAAAAATAATGTTAATTGTTTTTGTAGAGTCGTTTCCGTAGTATAATTTCAATTAGGGCATAGGTTTAAGGAATACAATCTAGTCTTAATGTAATTTAGTGCTTAAGTTATTCTTTATAATGATTGTGTTCTGTGTTATGCCTTTTGTTAAATAATAAAAAAAAAACTTCAAAAAACGCAATAATTGCTGAAGATAATTAAAGTGAAACAAAACTGCTATCTAATTAGGAAAATAAATTTGAAGAACTAAAATACCAATATTGTTTCAACAAAACGATTGCAATCACTCTTGAAGATCAACATCACTTTGACCAAAGTGAAAGGACTTTCCTTCTCTCTGTGGTCGGCCCCTCATATCTGAGGATCGATCCTGATCAGCATCAGGGTTGGAAAAGGGTTTTGAACAAAAAAAAATTTTTATTGCTTTTATTGACGAGACGAGCTTGCCGTTCGCCTGATGATAAGCGATACGACCGCCCATAAACTGTAGAAATATCATCCAACACCTTAAATTACTAAGTATTTTTTTGGCATTCTACTGCCATCCTAAGACATGTCTTATTACGTCCAGTATTTATACCCTAGTTTTTAATATATATAACTGTATATCCATAGTAAATTGCGATATCGTTCCAACATCGCCGTATCGCGTGTATATTCGAGAATAACCCGTCCAACCGGGTCGGAACTCATTAAATTTTCAACCGTTACCCGTTCCGAACAAGTCCGTGCAAGCGAATTATTAATTAATCCAAATACGTGTACCAAAACTCATTTTTCTTAATCCGCGATACCAACGTAATTTGTTATGTGATTACTCGGGAAAATGTTCTTTAGTGATTGTGAAATCGGCCCAACGAAGCATATGAAATTCGTGTCTTTTTGTCCTAATTTAAGTCTTACGTTTTAGATATTAGCATACTCTGCACTGTTTATTGGGAGTTTCAAATAACTTAATATTGAGTAATATTTTTCTATACTTACACGGCCGGGACCCCACTGAACCTGATGGTAAGTAAAATAAGGTCTAATAGACTGCCGACTGACGAGAGATGGTTATGTTCGACAGTGGATACAATTATGCTGGCCTATTAGGAGCATGATATACATAAGCTAATCCCGGAACGCGACGTACGTGAGCCTCTATGGCGGGCTTTAACACCTTGTGTACGGTGGTCGCTATCTGGGCGAATATTTGATATCCTACCACCAGTAAAAAATTTATGAATTTTATTAGTGAACCGAAATCAGTACTATTGTGTGCTACATGTTATTTCACATTATCTTTCTCATTTTGAATGAACAAAAACACCGCCTCTACGGACAGAGTCAAGAACACTTACCTTTTAAAATGTAACAGAACACAAAGGCTATCAAATATACTAAAACCTCTATTATACAATTTATTTTCTAATACTGCAGTAGTCCAGTTTGAAGAACATTGTAAGCAAAATAACTGTACATTATGTGACTTAACATCTCATGTCTCAGGGTGACAAGCGCAGTGGAAGGCAGTGGAGTGTCATGCTACTTTGTAATTCAAAGTTCTGTATGGTGTTCCTACTGTTTATGGGCGGTCGTAGCTTACTACCAGGCGAACGGCAAGCTCGTCTCGTCATTCAATCCCAAAAAAAACGAATATTTAACTAGACTAGTTTACCGACTTAAAAAGTTAATTCGACATCCACAGTTGCAACAGCTGAGCAAAATGAGAGTTTTTACAAAATACTCCAGTTTTTAAAACAACAATTGGTAGCGCAGCACATCTGCCAAAGGTTATTTTTATATCATTTAGTTCTAAACTACATATTTCCTCAGAACCGCCACCGCTCGCCATAAAAACTCGATTAGGTGGAAACTAAATCCCCTTACACAGTAAATCGTAAAATAGAAAGGAAAATTCGAAATTATTTTATATCCTAATGGTATAGTCTGGAATGTTATCAAATATTTCTCTTCAGAAACCGTTGCAGAGTCGTACATTGTCCATTTAACAATCAAAAACACGGTGCCACTATTTTCTGTCTTATTGCTCTTAAGAAATTCCTGATGACAGATTTTTGATAAAATTCCCTTTCAATAATCCTGTTAAGTTACATTCATATTAGTAAGAAAACTGCAAATATCGTATTTCACATAATTCGGCTAATTTTGAAGCTTGTAAAACTTGCAGCAAGTTGCATGTGTGAACTATTGCCGTAATATATTGCTATAAGCTACTTGCTAAACATAGCTATATAGCCTCGCTCTAGGTAAATTTGTCTAAAGTATAAACCATGCGGTTCGACTAAAGTGACACCTCCTGAAAACCTAACGTAAACTGACAGCTTGCTGTATTTCGTTTTGTGTTTTTTTTCGAGGTGGAATATACAATGAAATTTAATCTACATTTATAATACTTGCTGTTGAATATAAAATAAAAATCCTGCGACTTCCACCATTATTTTGAATGTAAAGTTTTGTAAAGATGTTTGTATGAAAAGTTGACGTACAGACCTGTCGAAGTATTTGCCTGTGGTATGCAGACCAATTCCTAGATTAACATGTACTCTTCTTTTTATACCTGAAAATACCACATGAAAGGACATTCATGGTCAAAAACCAAGCAAAAACCAACTCAACTGCATTACTGACTTCACCTTCACTGTAATTTGCGCGGGAATTGAAAAAATATTCTGGTACAACGCCATCGATCTGCGGCTGATGTGTGGGATGCAACCGCACTAACCACAATGCGTTGAACTATGATTCTTTGAAACGCACCAGGCCGGGGGTGTATGTAGGTCATAAACTCAATCGGGGAGGGTAGGCAGTAATGTCAAAGAGATACGAAGGCATTGATAATAAGTGACGTAATATGTTTTAATTAACTCTTATATAGTAACTATTTTTAGATAACATAACATCACGCATTTTATCCCCGAAGGGGTATGCAGAGGCGCAACTGGGGCACCCACTTTTCGCCAAGTATGTTCCGTCCCATGATGTGATAGGGGGCGAGCCTAACGCCATATCGGGCACAAATTACAGACTCCGGGCTGATACTGAGCAGAAAAACCCAAATATCACTTTGCCCGACCCGGGATTCGAACCCAGGACCTCAGAGTGCTATTGTACCGGACATGCAATACAACTACGCCACCGAGGCAGTTAGATAACGTTTTATAAATATTTAAAAAGTAGCATATAGCTTCCTATTAGTGAAAATATGTTAAAATCGGTTTGGTAATTTTTAAGATTAGCGCGTTCAAACAAACATACAAACTCTTCTACTATATATTGGATTTGAACACTATGTAACGACGGCTTATAAGATAACGAATTGTTACTTTAATATGTACTATATACTGTCCCAAAACTAGGCCTCAGTCCACCACAACGGCCTAATGTGACCTTCACACACTCTCAAAATTCCTATAAAGTACTTCTCAGGTATATAGGTTTCTTCGCGATGTTTTCGTTTACCTTTAAAGCAAGCAATAATTCATACAAAGAATGCACACATACTTTTAGAAGTAGAGGTGTATGCTCTTGGGCTTTGAACCTGTGGAAATTCTTCTCGGCAGTCCTTTCCACATCCAACTAGGCTATCGCCGCTATTGGATTACCTAATATTTGTTGTCGAATTTTAACTAACAGATGCAGAAGATATAAAAGATATACTTTCATTCCAATGTAATAAAACACTATTACATTAAAACTCGCATTAAATAATCACTAAGAAAACTACCGCAATATCAATGTTGCCAACAATCAAACAAATTCCAGCTTCCACGTAACTTCGAGAAAGTTCGAGAACCTTTTTGTAAAGTACTCCTGGTAATTAGCAATGGACCAGTAACAAATCTTCCGTAAACGATCTGCCGCGTAATTACAGTTGTTTAAAGGCTTTATTAACCTGCTTTATGGTTTGGTGGTCGTGTGTTCGATTCCCGTGTGGCCAAGATTTGTTGAACATTATGTTATAAACGTAGGTGAATTTTGTACCATGGTGCTAGGATCATTCGATCATGAAACGAAAATATATAAAGTTAAAGGTATGATATTTCTGTTTACACATTTAGGGATATAAGTGTGATATTATGAAAGGAAACATACGTGTTTGCCAATAAATGGAATTGCCTATTACACCATTTGTTCGGTCATCACATTATGGTACTGAAATAAGCAAAGCACAAGATGCACTTCGACTTACCCCTTAAGGAAACAACGCACACACACACGCGCTTTTTATCTTCAAAGGGGTAGACAGAGGCACAACTGGTACACCCCCACTCTCCACTGTGTGTATTCCATCCCATGATGTGATAGCAGTCGAGCATATTACTATTTCAGACGCAAATTCCAGACTCCAGCACTGATAATGAGTAGAAAAATCTAAAACCAATAACGAGATACAACTACGACATAGGACATGCAGATGATAATAAAAGCATGAATATTTAAAAATGCATAATTGTAATGCAAAACGTTTCAATTAGGGACTGAGCTGCATTTCAGTTGAATTTCCCGGCTGATCCCGCGGGAATAAAGATTACCAACTTGTAACCTCAGTTAGAGTGCAAACTTTGTCAGTTATTCCTAAAGTAGTTTTTATATTTGCATCCTTAAAGGTAGCCTAGTAAGCTTCTTAATTTGTTTTGTTCTTACCCGACTACAGGAAAGCAAGGCTGTATCAATTTTATGTTCCATTCTACTGTCGTTCTTAGTGGGTAGATTTTGGACAAATGAGGTCTTACGATTCCTCTTTATTGTGTGATAACCATTACGCATTCTTAGATTTTTTTCCTTAAAATGCTAACAGCGTTATGATAAAGCCGTCTAGCGACAATTCCTTTGTTGTTCGTTTGGTCACTATTTCGATGGTTTTGAGAAATAGCAAAACGTGAATGGGGCTTGGTTACTTCCTATTCTAATAAAAAGTAATATGAAGCGACAGCTAGCTAAAGCGTTTCGTAAGGTAAGTAACATTTTTTTAATCCGTTTCTTTAATGAAATCGCATGTCAAGCTATTCTTCTGTTATAAATAGTGTTATGTGCAGTGGAACTCATGTTATATTAGATGAGAAACTTTCTTGTTCACCGGTCTATGCAAAAAATAACCTTTTTGGATTGTAGCATTGTTTTACTGACAATCGTGAGAAATATTTGCATCATTATTATTATATTCAGTATAGCCGTTACATTGTCGACGACGAACACCCCGCGACTCCCTAATATTGTATTTTTCAAAACAAAGAAGATAATTACTAAGTAATTGACCATTACCGACTAATGCATTAAAAAAGATTTACTTTCCTTTGTAAAAGAAGCATTCATTTCCTATTAGAAGTAAGATCTAACAAACTACACTAATCGTACAAAATATCTTTACACGAGCAAGATTAATGTTGCGCGCGTCCAGATAAACTGGGGAAGTTCATAGTCTACAAATGGAAACTTTACTTGCTATATTTTAATTGGATCTGTAACAATTGTTGCGATGTTTCTACTCAACAAAAGAGACAAAACCTATCTATGTATATTAAAATAAATATGTGTATTTATGTATAGTGACGTACACACGCGTGAACATATACACATACACACAGAAAAGAGAGAGAGAGAAATGTTCCTCTAAAAATATTATCTCATTTTTGACTGCCTGTTAATTAATTGTGTAAGCAAAATGTTAATCCGTTATTAAGATATCTCTATCAGATTGTATCACTCTCTTATTAAGGGCTGTGGATTTTAATAAATGAATAAATAAATATATGGATTCCAAAAAGATTAGAGTGACTTCAATTACAGTTTTAGATAATCTTCAGATTAGCCCGGTGATCCTATACAGTTTAATAATCGGACCATTAGAAGTCATCTGTCTATAGATAATTTGAGTGCTACCTGTGCGAAATAGGGTGGGTCGCTAACAAACAATATAGCATTTAACAACATCACTCAGAACTTTACAAACTGCAATGCGATCGACACACAAAAGATATTGCTCAAATAAGCAACTTTCAAACCCTAACTCCACTTCACTGCTTGGTGGCAAAAATTACAATGTTACATAGTTTGCTGCACTCATAAAATTTTAGATGACATTCACGATATTTTCAAACTTAAAAACCAGATACATACAGCGACAGCTGCTACAATACTGGCTTAAACGTGACCTGCACCACAATAACATGAAATTGTACTCCCAAGACAATATAAAATCATGCTACGGTGACCTAAAAATAGCGAAACAGACACGGAAGCAGCGGATGCAGGGATGTTTATGAGCCTTTTATAACCCACTGTGGAGACTCCTCCTAAAGAATGTTTAGTAATCTACGACTAGTGCAATGCACCATAACCTCGTTGGAAGAGCTGCATTTGAAAATTCTTTTGACCTAAGCTGTAGTCATAAAATAGTAAACAGTTCAAATACGTCAGTAGACAAACTAACGAACAAAGCTAATTCAGCCAAAAATATCGAGATTGGGTGGATATCTACTATAACATTGAAAAAAAAATCTATTTAGCAGACCATGTTTCTGAGAGAGTTGCTTGCGTTGCTTCTTCACAGCGGTAACTTGTTCCGAAGGTGGTTAATGCCTATTCAAAGGAGATTGGCAAAGACTATTTGAATAAAGAAAATATTCGGTTTGAGTTACTTAAGGATATATGACAACAGATAGATATGTATCTACAGTAGGTAGATCTGGAGATCTTTGGGGGTATGCCATGTTTAGCAGTGGACATCCTGCGGCTGACGATGATGATAATGATGAAACCAATATGATGATATCTAACTACGCCGCCAAAGGGCCAATATGCCGTTTAAAATTATCGCGATGGCTACCCATGCTTCGTCTTAATTAATGCGAAAATTAACCACCAGGCAAACTCCTTACTGCCATTGTGTGCTTAACATCAGAAGGTAATTGTCTCAAGGCGGTGTTACCACATAGAACAGTGTTTTTCGACTTGTGGTCTCAACCCCCAGGGGGGTCGTAAAGTCTAGCACAGAAGGTCTCGGCGAGGCAAATAAAATTAACAAGGAAAGGATGTAGTACGAGCCAGTACACCGTAATAAAGATGTGTGTATTTTTTTTATATAATTTGCTAAGCATGCTCTTACTTTAGAGTCTCTAAACATGTAAACTTAATATCACTGGTTTTGCTTTCATTGTATTATCCGTATAGGGGTGGCATAAAACTGATCTAAAATTAATATTACGGCAAATTATAACGCCTGGATA
Organism: Manduca sexta; assembly: GCF_014839805.1. Taxonomy (NCBI): domain Eukaryota; kingdom Metazoa; phylum Arthropoda; class Insecta; order Lepidoptera; family Sphingidae; genus Manduca; species Manduca sexta. The sequence continues at coordinate 10,458,854 of NC_051120.1, read as the reverse complement.
GCGACCACCGTACACATGAAATTAAAACCCGCCATAGTGACCCACGTAAGTGTGTCGCGTTCCGGGATCAGCCTATATGTATCCTGTTCTAATTGGCCGGCATAATTGTGTCGACTGCCAAGGGGTAATCATCCCTCGTCAGTCGACATTCTATTGGACCCGACTCCACTTACAATCAGGAACAATGAGGTCACTATGCTGTGCACGTGTAAAAAATAACTTAAAATAAAACGCATCGTTTATGAATAAACATATTCCTAAACAAATCATGAAACCATTACTGGATGCCCCGAATCGGATCAACAATGCTGAAGCACAAAAGAATTATGAATGAGAACAAATCACAAAGGATGCTGATAACGTATCTCACGCTTATTATGCTTGAGGGTGAGCAGTACAATCCGATTTGCTTGGGTATTTTGCCACGACAATTTACGTAGGCGCTCTGACGTACGTCTTGGAAGTACTAGCGGTTCTCGAAAACGAAAGTATGTTTTATTAAATTATGTCGTAAATATATCTACAATATTTATTGTATTAGTTTCAGTCTATTCAATACAATTTTAAAATAATTTTCACATTTTTATTTAACTACAAAACCAAAATAAACCATGGGAACAGACCAGTTTCATGTTTCAGAGAAATGAGCGCATTGCAATGCCACGAAATGTTTTATAATCTAACAATTTAGGTAGGGTTGCATTGTTTACGGGTGTGCCGCTTACGATCAGACGAGCGCCATCTTTGACTCGCCATTGGTTTCATAAAAAATCTTTATACTATTCTTGATGATAAACCTCTTTTTTGATACATTGCACTCGCCCTCTTATGGTGTTCGAAACTGCAAATGCCTATTTACCTAACAGATAAAAGAGAATTATACGATAATACACTATGGGTCCCCTATAAATTAACTTCATTTTTAATTTACTTGGTGAATCAATGTATAGCACAGATAATGGCACAGAGAATATTGCATTTTGGGTAACAAGAAGACAGTTCTGCTTCTGATTATAAAGCTTATTATTAGAATAACTGGTCCATTCAGCATCAATAGAATATACCTTTCAATCAACACTGAACCTTGCCACAACGACATAAAATTAAAATTGCTATGCCTGATGGACGCCAGCTGTCTGAATAGCCTGAAACCAGCCCAGTCTTTTGTCATACGTCCAAACAGATGCAATTTGTATGAATAGGCAAATAGGTCTATGATAGCCTATCAAAGGCCGTAGTCAAGCCCATTCCAATGTTAGTGTTTGTTAATGATTGGTCTGATTCTAGACTCGATATCAAAAGGTTTGACGGAATATTGAGCTAATTGATATAATAAAGTAACTTTGTGCTTACAAATAAACAATATTATGTAACTTTAGTGGTTGGTTTCAGTCAATAGGCTCGCTTCCTATCACATCATTTAAATATACGACAAAAGTGGATACACTAGTAGCACCTCTGACCCACCTTTCGAGGATAAAAGGCGTGTGTGTGTTTGTGTATATGGTGTTTATTTTAGAAATTTTATTATTAATAAATCGCTCTAACGTAACGCATATTAGTTAAATTTATTTTATTTTAATTGTGTTTGAAGACATTGAGCTATTAGACTTTTTACATACTTTTTTTATCCTAATTAACTTGGTTAACATTGACATACCAAAATTTTTCGGACGACCAACACCTCAACCCGCGACCATGAAGGCTGCAAAGTTTTGGAACGTCGGAAGTAAATCATAATATAAAAAACTGCGATAACAACCTTTTCTTTATTCAATGCCTAACATTCGTGTAAACTTAAGAAATCATATACGTAAGAAATCATAACTTAAGAAAACATAACTTGGTTGAATTAAAATTATAATTCTCAAAACTGATCATGACAACTTTCTCGACAATGCATAATATTTATTACCTAAGTATCGTATATCATTCTATATCTTGATTTATACTACAGAATACTGTGAGCTATTCATCTCATAATAAACTAAAAGACACCGACATAGTCCTGACTTCTTAGATAGTTTTGTGTGTACGTCAAGGAACTTTCACCATACACACCTAAAACAAATATTTGCAGGTCATACCACTAAGCCGGTTTAGTGCCTGCCGTGGAAATTGCAAGGATATAGTACATGTGGTTCTTATTCAGTTTGAAAAGGCAATTGTTTTTAATGTAAATCTACATATTAGTAACCCTATAAAAATAACACAAATAATTTCAATGTTACAAACATTATTTTTATTATACGTATTTAGTTGTTTCTATATTAAGACAACTAAAACGGATGTCTCTATTGGTTTAAAATAAAAGTTTTTCGTGTATCTAAACTTTTTTTATGTGTATATTGTTTGTCTTAACTAATCTCCAAAATGACTGCACTGATTTTGAAAAAGACTTTTAGTAGTAAATGACGCAACATTATTTATTGCATTAGAATGACGAGACGAGCCGGAACCGGAACACAACAGTGCATGTCCACAGCTGCTTGACGGTAGAAATAGACATTGCAGTGTTACCAACCTAGACAATGCCTCGCATACCTAACACCAGTAAAATGCAGATTACAACCCAGGTAAAGTCGCAAGCATTAACCAGTAAACAATGAAACCCGAAGCAAATTACAAGACGAAAATAAAGCGATGTAATAATACTCAAGTTAAGTTTTAAGAGTCTGTTACATTAACTACCGTACTTACATAAACTTGTATTCTAAGGACCTTATGTTTTTTTGTGTGGACGTCCATGCAGTCAATACAGGGGGAAACCTGCGATGGGATACTGGAATCCCCGGTTTAGCGCCTGCAAGGACTTGGTGGAGAATGGGGAAGGAAATAGGAGACAGAAGAATGGGGGATATGTGAGATCTTTCTAGGATGTTCGGAGAAGAAAAAGAGTAGAAATGATTGAGGGCCCTTTTTAGGCCTCAATGTGAAATTACAACCAAAAGGTGTACCCACTTAACTCTGTGACTATCAATCATTAACAAAAGATCCATCAGTTACAAGTACACGTGATAATCTATAAGCCCTATACTTTATTTTTTATTTTGTCGACGCATACGTGATCTTTTTGGTATTATGCATTAATTAGACAGCTAAGATCAATTAAGAAGTGACGCAATTGTATGTGTGAACAGATTTAGTAAAAAAAAATTCAAACTCATTAAAGAGAGTTCCAGTGGTAAATCTCGTTTTCTCACATAACGAGGTTATCTCTTAAGGCTTTCATTTAAGTTCGAGAAGAAATATGGCTCGTTGGAAACTTGTCGATATTATTTTTTATAATCTGCTGTATCTATCATGATCGTAAGAAAATGTTTATCCAAGGCGGTGAGTAGAAAACACATGTGCATCTATGTTTTGTGGTACTTTATCCGTCCTATGATGTGATGGAGAACGAGTATATTGTTATTAAAAATTATCACCACGACTATCATTTTGCTTTTCTTAGGTAGTAGGTACAATGGTGTTGGACTACCCTTATACCACCGCATTTCCTTTTTCTGTCGTAATAAAAATCATACGTAAAAATAATATTCAGTCAAACAAGTAGCTAGCACAAGGGTACCCACACGTTCGGAGCCCTTTTTTAGATTTTTTTTTGGCTTTAACTCTGTCATTTATCATTATTTTTATACGCATATTTTTATTAGTTACATGCATGAACGGCCGTGTATTTAAATACGTTCCTTGACTGAAATACATACTGTAGAAAAAACATTCTCCCACAAAAGAAAATAAGAACTAAATTCAATACTCAGCTATTCTGGATCTAATTCGCTGGATTATTGCATTCGATTCAATTCCAATGTACATAGGATTCCAGTCTGGAATTGATAAAACTATTTCAAATCAGACGCAAAAAGATCTACTTAGCGTTGAATCAAATTTCGCTGACTGCGCAACTGCAACGGGATGTGCAGATTTCAAATCCTGGATTCTAATAAAATCTGTGCCTTTTCTATTAATAGTCTGTACCAATGATTCCCAAAGAGGTCCAGATCGACTCCCAGAGGTCTACGGGAGACTTGACAGGGATCTATGGTGGCATGATTGAAAAATGGGGTCCTCAATTCATAAGCGTCCACGTAAATTTATCTGGTTTGATAGGATGGTACTAAAATGTTGGCTTGACTTTGCTTATCAATGAAAGCAGATATTATTGATAGTGGTCATAAGAGGCAGGTTGACCCTAACGTAAATGTCCAGACGCTCCCCGCTGTGGAAGGGCGGCAGTTGTAATGCACTTTCTCTACGAAACCAAAAATAAAAGTTCCACCGAAACCAGCAAAATTTGTAAGAGGTCTATGAGAAATAAAAGTTTGGAAACCTTTGCTCTAGACACTTTTGTACCAACCAGCAGCTCAGAGCCCTTGTAAAATTTTGAACATACTTAAATGATTTTTTGCATTTTTAACCCAAATTATTATTCTTAAAAGCTTTAAAGTGTTTGTTTGAATGCGGTAATATCTGGAATTACTAGTCCTATTCAAAATCCTTTTACTAATGAATGATGAAACCTTCCTAGCCGAATTCCTAGCCAATCTCAACAAAGATCAGCCAAATACGCAGGAAACATTATAATTCCCAAGTGTGTTTGCAATACACAGGTGCACTCTGTTCCTTCACTCTCATAGTCCAGTGAGACGACAATCTGACAGGAGAGAGACTTTACTAACAGAAGCTATTTACCATTAATGTATATTCTATAGATACGAACGTCCATATAAACTATTTTTTCAAATTCTGAACTAAAATGATAACCAAAACGTCACTTTTATAACCTATTTATTCACTTGAACAACAAATAACTTTACTTGTCTGAGCAATAATTTTTATTTACATCCAGGTTTACACTTAAACTCGAGTTCTTATATCATGAGCGCCACACCGTACATAACCACAAGCTGCCAATATTGACCACTCTTAAGTCAGTTTGGATGGCTTGCAGTTCAATTCAGTTGAACACATTGAATGTTCGGAACGCTAAATCTAGGACGTAGGACATATATATCGATGCTATGCTACATTTATTAGGAATCGGATATTAAACCGATTGGAGCCCTGGTCTGATATAAATAGTATCTAAAATACTACAACATAAATATAATTGTGATCCTAGGCTGAAAGATTCGTGAAATTGACAGAAACGAAATGACATAGGCAATAACTAGATAGAAACGAGATCTAAAAGGTGTATTCATAGGAAATTCTTTTGTGTCCGACAGTTCCAATATTTACTAAGTGTAAGTTATTTTTAGATGAATAAGGCGCTGCCTTGCTTCTTTGTGCGTGAACTAGGTAAGAGGCTTAAACAAGTTACAAACATTTCTATTATATTCCCTTCTACAGTTTTAGGGTCCTGTACCTCTAAAGGAACCCTAATAAGATCACTTTTGTCCATCTGTCTCTTAAGATAATTTGAAATAAAGCTGCACTGGCTACGGGAAGGACTGTGACTATGAAAGCTGCAAAGTTTTTGAAACGGGAGCAAAAAACTATAATATAAAAAAATGCGATAATAACTGAAAAATTGGTTTATGTAGATGTCTGACATTCGCGTAAACATGAGAAAACATTCTTAATACATTTTTTCGCAGGATCACGTCGAGGTACCAAGTTAAAATTTATATTAAGTACTGTATCTTTCAGCTGTGATAAAATCAAACTTGTAAGTCAACGCGATCAAAAGATATGACCGTTTAGATATGTCGAATATTTTGCAAAGGGAAATACACCCAAAGGCTTCGGTCAACAATACCATCTATAGGATACTTCGTGCTAAGTTATAATCATAAAATTTAATAAGTAGCTATTTTTTACAACACATATAAAGGAAAAATCTGGAATCCGTTATTATAATACATATACCTTACCTACAAGTTTGTACGGAACCGTCATTGCACAAGTCCAACGCACTTGTCCGGTTTTTTCTTATCTATCTTTCGAACACGTGAGTTACCGCTAGGATATGTTATTTCCATATATTTATTTGGCCGTTGCCACCAGTTTAAACACATATAGAAACTGTTGCACAACACATAACTGCTAGACCTAGCTAGTATCAGGTACTACCCAAATCCCGCAGTCACATGTTGCAAGCCTTTGAAATCCCTCAACAAACCTCTAAGCAACATATTGGGCCGTAACTTAAACATTAATGTTTGTGCCCAACCTTTGCCATATAGGCTGTTGCGGTGTGTGACCTGAAAGCACGCGACAGCTGGAGCTTGGACAAATGTTTGCGCCAATAGCAAACATGGGAACATTGTACTTTAACCGTGGTAAATGAACACTTGTGTTTCGAGGCTTTGAAATGGATAAACCTGGTACGAATCTGACGTAAATGTGATGTTGCAGAATACAGATTATAATTTGTATAAGTAAATGTGTAGGTATCACCGACAGCCTCCTTTGCAGGGGATGTCTGACTGATAACTAAACAGCCTCCCTAGATTGCGGAGGAGTAGCTGCACAATGGGCTGAAATCCTCGATACACCGGGGTCACTTCGAGAAGCCTGTGGAGGAACCATGAAGATCTTGCGCTTCTGGAAGGAGTTGGGCTGGCTAGACCCATAGTCGGCACCCCACGCACAATGGCCCGACCTACTACGGGCTAAGTGCGGAAAAAAGAGCCTCTCAATATAGAACATCGAAGTAAATGTGAATACCAGCATCTTCCAAATCGTGAGTCTCGACCCACAGGTGAGTCGTGCTACATGCCCGATCGGATTTCATGGGCATACGTGGACCGATCGGGCTAATAACCGTCGGCCAATGATGGACGTTCCCGGAGTTGCCTCTTGCCCTTCGTGATAGAGAAGAGTTGAGTTGCGGATTTGGAAGTGTTTGTTTGGTGGGTCCAGTGGACTTTGGGAACCACTGGTATATAGGAGTTTATATCGGGGAGTAAACAATGCGGCATTTAAGCCAGGAAAGGTCTTCCTTACTGTTGTAAGGAAGACCTTTCCTGGATATCTTTTCTTATACCAGAAGAAACGAAGTTTGCAGTGGGTTCGAAGTCCAGGGTAGATTTCTATTGCATAAGAACAGTGATGGGACTTGTAATTAGACTGTGTATTAGAGCTACTTACTTGTTCTAATGTTGAGTTACATAAAAAATCTTAAATGCAAACATATTGAAAACTAGGTAAGAATCATCTCAATCACATCAGCTTTAAACAAAATTGTATCAATTCGCTCCATTGTTTTCAAAGGCACGATGTCTCAGACAGATATATACATCTGGAATTTATAACACCCTTTATCCGTCAAGAGTTAAAAATTGGACGGAATACTTAACATAATTATAACTATAGCATTTCATATCATTTGTTTTAAACTGATAGAACAGTTTGCATCAAAATATCTTACTCGATTTATCTGTCCCTAAGGGAGGTAAAAGGGTACACTGAATATTCCTCCGTATTCAACTAATATAAATCTGAAACTTTGAAGACGAGTGGATGTTATTTGTTAGGCAGTCAGGCATAGTACGGTTGAATGCCTGCTTGTTTTTAACTGTCTCGGTGGCTGTATTGCGTGGTACAACTACCACCCTGAGGTTCTGGGTTGAATCCCAGCTCTAGGTGATATTGGGTTTTATGCTCAGTATCAACTCGAAATCTAGAATTTGTGCCCAATGTAGCGATAAGTTTACTCCCATCACCTCATGGGACGAAATACACACGGCGAAAGTTACATACATTAGTTTCACCTCTACCTAGGTACTGGGATATAATGCGTGAATGTTTTGTCAAACTCAAACATAACACAAAACCTCATAAAGGTAACGATGACAATAGGCCAGACGAGTCTGGGCGGCTGGTTGTGGGATGGTGTGATGGTAACGGCGGAGAATTCCCCGGAATTTGTCAGCGGCCGCCGTGAGCGAACGCGGCCCGCGCCTGACTCGGCGATATGTGACGTGGAGTGTGAGGGATAAACTTTAAACTTAGCTATTATTTTGCTAATAGGTTCATTAGGATATCCTATGGCTGATGATGTATCACGCACACATTCCCGAAGTAAGTTATATGAGAGTTTATGTCATATACGAAAGGTTGTGCTTGTCGCTTATCATTAAGTGCACTGGGGCTACATGGCCGTGCCCGTGTTAAAAAGTCTGTTGACACGTCTACACTTTACATTTATAGAGGTGCACCTGTGTCCTAACTATCAATCACTTTTAAAACATCGAAAAGAGAGCATAATATTTTGTTTAACATTGATTCTAGAATTGTAAAAGATTCTAGAAGCAAGTACAGGGGTGCATACATTATTCTTTAGCTAAATTTGCTCAAAGATTATTTAATGATAATATAATCAAATGACACTCTAGCTCGTTTACTGATCTATGATCTAAAAAGCAAGGAACTATGTCACTAACCACCAAACGTACCACTGGAAAATTACTTTTCACATCAATTTTCTATTATAACCAATCCAGTCAGCCGGCGTATACATATGCCTTACGTAAGTACTTATAAATCTGATCACATCATACTTAAATTATCGACAATATTTAACCCAAATAGAGAGAGCAAATAACCCAAAAAGAAACAGACATTGACATTTTATATAACACCTATAACATGCATGTAACCTGTATTCAGCAAATAAATGATTTGATTGGAAAAAGCATAAAGAATTTCAAACTCTAATGCCTGTCCCTTGCACCAAAGGCAAACGAATTAGTGAACAATAGAGCACTGTTTACTGGCAAACTTGCGCGTATAATGCGGAACTTATATCGCCACTGTATGGAGTGTGCCCGCCCCACGCTCCTCGCTTCTCACCCCTCCATAATTGATGCTACCCCCGTATATGACCTTACGCGGTTATGAGCGAATTATATACGGATAAATAACGTCAGGAAATATTTTTTCCATGAGTTGTGTTTGAAGAAAGGGTTGAATAAATAGATGGTTTAATGATGTGGTATGAGAAATGGGTAAAAACTCACCGCCTATCACTTCAAGGGACGCATGCTAATAAGTGAGATCTAATGACACCTCTGCCTATCCTTTCAAGAATAAAGATGTGATGTGTATGCATGAGGAAATATTATAAGCTCCTGAGAAATATGTGGACAGGCATTGGTTAAGCAAGGCCTTAATGATCACACTTATCAGTAAATAGCAACTACACGGACTTTCATGGCATGTTTGGTGTGACATATCTAGGGGGGTCGAATTTTTGGGTTTGGATTCGATTATCAAGACGGGCTTGTGTGAGTTTTTTACACACCTAGTTACTTACGAATGGAATTTGCGATATGACGAAAGAGAACACATATAATATGACCATGTTGTCAATTTGTAGAATATCAAAGGTCATAGCCAAGATGCCTTTCTGCAAATTTTTATACTAAGTCAAAACAAAAAAAATGTCTAGGAATGGCATATCCGTGACTGACTTACCCCTAGAATATATTCCCGTACATTATTTCATTTTTTATTAGATCGCGTCTTGTATGCTGCTCAAGACTTAAACTCAGCAAAATATAGGCACGAATAGCGCCTCCGTCCCTTCGGAAATAAAGACGATAGTGTATGTCAACCCACAAAAGAGTTAATGTAATTTCAAAATAAAGTTAACAAAATTCACACAATATAGATTGTAAGGTAACGCACACCTACTGTGCTAATTACAAAGTTCAAAACCCCATTTCCTTTGCGAAATCAGTTAAAAACAAACTAACAAGATAACTTTCCAGTGATATAAACTCGGCGGCATTTTACTGTTCCCGGGCGGCCGCGAATTAGGCGCGGGCACGCGTGCGTCACGTCACGGGATGGGACGTGGGATACAGTGGGAACTGACAACTGGCAATATCTTTGTATCCAAACACTCGTGAATTGTAGGGGATTGGAATTTGGGTTGGATATGGCGAGAAGCATTGGCTAAAAATTGTTGAGTGGAGAACACGTACCTGCACGCATAGGACGCCCATATGCAAGATGGACAGACGAAGATCGCAGGAGCATACTGCGAACAGGTTGCTTTTGACAGGTCCGTTTAAAAGTCTTTAGAGGAGGCCTATCTTCAGCAATGGACTTCATGTGGCTGATAATAATGGCAATGGGCCTAATTTGAGACGATTACGATGTACAATTTTGTACAAAGGGAATTAACTTCACACAGATAGCCATTTGTAAAAACCAAATCCAGGTTTTTCTGCATAGTATTAAATGCGTTTTACACTATAATGTAGGGATAGGTTAGGTAGGAAGTAACAGGTTTGCCTCAGTCGGAAAATATACTCAAGGTTACATTATTTTTGACTCTGGCTACCCCTTATAATAGGTAGGCAGAAAATAACAGGATTGCCATAGTCGAAAAATAAATTCAAAATTACACTATTTCTGCCTCTGGCTACCCCTTATAATGTGTGTCGTTCACAAGCACGAGCTAGCCGCGACGCTGTTCTGCAAACCCGTGGAGACTGCATGGACTTTTGTGATTTCCGTCACTAAATTCTCGAACCACTTGAGTTATTGACGTTTATTGCTAAATAAAGTTACGGAAAGCAAGTTCTAAACGGGTTAAAAATGGTTGCAATATCTTTAAGAACATAAAAATAACCATTTACATTTGTTGAAGCTAGTATATAATGACTAAATTAAGAAAAACATTCAACTATAAGTTAGTTCTTACTGTTTTAATGCGTGCACAGCAATGTGACCTACTGCACCTGATGGTAAGTGGAGTGAGATCCAATAGAATGTCGAATAACGATAGATAATTACCCCGCGCCAGTCGACACAATTATGCCGGCGTTGGAACCGGATATATACAGATTGATCTCGGTTCCACTTGATATTGCCGTGGCTCCAATCATGTAAAAGTTATTTATTTGAAACAAAATATACAGTCTCAATAATCTTTACAGAATCATCTTAATGCTTAATTAAACGCCCTGTGTAATTTAATTAAATTAATTCGAAAATTGGTGTGATAAATATTTTATATTTAAAAAGCGTGTATTCTAGTAACACTGTGTTTTCGGTTCTATGTCGTTTCGCATACCTTAATATTTTATTAGCTTAGGAAATATCTTTAAGACCACATACACTAAAATATTATTTACATGATTACTTTTTCTACACTATAATAACAGCCCAGATATTTTATCTCCGCATATCTAAGCTAGATTTTAGAGTGGCGTCACGTCGGGTGTTCATTGCTTACTCGTACCTATTAGTTTTATTTCAGATAATATATGTAGGTGAGACAAGGACAAATGACGTGCGAGCGAGACAAATAGCGAGGTTTCTTCGACGACATATGTAGATGTCAGATTAACGGAAAACCTGAAATACGCCAGAGTTAATTTAAGTTGTACGTGGATGTACTGTCGTGCGCAAAAATTATACTGTACACTATATTATGAAAGACTTAACGCCTATTTCAATAAATCCAATATTTTCAAAAATTAACTCGCTTTTTTTCGAAAATAAATCAGAACATTTTTTTATAAATAACTTATTTTAATTTATTAATTTCGATATCGGATCAAATATTAAAATAGGAATCGTTTTTTGAAAACGACCGTTAAACCAATAATATATTTGTATCCTACAATATGAGATTTGTATTCTATATTGACTGCCTGAACACTTTTTTTACTAATAAGTAACAATATTTAATGATCCGACATCAAAGATGTAAAATATTTTATCCTCAGTTTTTTGGGTTTCCTCGCGATTCTTATTACTATAGCAAGCTTTAATTAACTTTGATTAGCATAAATGACATGGGTTAGTTATTTGAATTTATGCTAGATATGACATACATAATTTAATAATTATTCTATCTCTTTCTCACTATTAATCTCAGCAGTGCAAATTACTTACCAGCAGGGTTTAACTCCGAGCTAATTCTAGACTGAACCGCATAATTATCAATTTAATCACCAATATGTACTGTTAATTACATCGAGACTGCTAAAACTATATGCGAATAATCCTGTGTATTAATTAACATATACATATATAATTGCAGCTGTATTATGTTCTACTAGCTTTTGCTCGCGATTTTGCCCGCGTGAAGTAGTTTTCCGGGTTTTTTTTTCGACTTACTTGATATGTATCGTTATATTATGACTAAATTACACAAAATCATTATAAATTATATCCTATGTGTTATTTTGTTGTATAACTAATATTACGGTAAAGTTTCATCCAAATCCGTTCAATAGTTTTTTTCGTGAAAGGCGAACAAACATACATACATCCGTCCTCACAAATTTTCGCATTTATATATATTAGATATCAATTATGTTTTGTACTTGTATAAATCAGCTGTATTCTTGCATCCTTATGATCATAATTAATAGGTTATGTCTGATTTCTATTCAGGTCAACATTTTAAGGTCACCCAATAACTGACAAAAAAAACTAAACAAAACAATAAAAAAATCTAGTCTGTACAATAAGTATGATGAAAATATTTGATTCAGCGCCTTAAAACAATTAAATATAGTTTATCTATAGAATAAAAACCTCATTACACAAGATAATAAATGATCGAATTTTAAAACGATATCATATCACGTAACTCTATTCTTCGTGCAATATAACGTGCCACATAAAGAATTATAAACATTTTTCAACGCGAACATACGTGGCGTTTAACCCGACGGTGGCGCCCCCTAGGATTCCGAAAGTCGCTGCAACTTCCCAGCACGTGTGCGCTTGCTTTAAAATTTATTATAATTGTCACATCGTAGAGTCTAGTTTCTGAATTGGAGTTCTTTATCTTGGATCTTTTGGTTCAAACCTGAGTGCTGCATAAATTATGTAGACATTATTCTTAATTGGTTGTTATTGTGATATTTCTTAGATGACCTCTTACTTATGCGAGTCCATCTGGGTCGGTATGCAGAAACGGCCTCAAAGGGAGGTGAACTGTCCAACCGCCTAGACCTCGGGCTTACAGGGGCCTCGCACGATGCCTTGGAAGACCTTTTTTACGATCTTACCGCCGAAATAGTTGAAGTCGGGAAACTTATTTTTACTCTGCCTGGGGCCTCGTGTCGTTCTTTTTTTTCTTTTGCCTGGGGCTTCGCGTCCGTTAAGGCCAGCTCTGTGGGTAGGACTACTATTGCTCTGTGACCCAATGTCCTGTGAAGTTTGGTAGAGATTATACCAATAATCATCTGTCTATAGATGTAATACTAATATTATAAAGATTTTTTAGGTTTGTAGGACCTAATCTTTGAAACTATTGAACCGATATTGAAAATTCTTTCACTAATAAGAAGCTACATTATTACATAACATATCCTGATTATTTATTATTACATATCCTGAGTGCTATTCTCCTCCTATTTTTATCCCGGAAAAACTTTTCACGTCGGCGGAGCCGCGTGCAAAACCTGGTAATGTGTTATTAGTGTTACAAGTGTGAAGCCACGATGGGTTGATAATAATAATTACAAGAATATGGATGGACATAAAGTATTATTGTTATAAAACTTGTTGTTATGGGAGTCGGGACTCCCGCTTGAGGATCCTACATCCAACGATGGAAATAGAAATAACGAAAAAACATGTATATGCCACAGATTCGTCAGTCGACATTCTATTGTAACCACTCCACTTACCATCAGGCGCAATGTCACTTTTCCGCGCACGAAAAAATAACCCTTTTGTTAATAAAATCCTTAATGTGTTTGTGTGTGAACTGTAGTGCCAGCCTTGTCGAACCAGACCTACCGTCCACACTACTCTATTTGCATGACAAATTCCCGCGCTGTACGCAATTACATTCTTGTTTGTCACCCTCACAAAAACTAGTGAAAGCATTTTATGAAATAACTTATTATTCCGTGCGGACGTGCGCTTGAATAATCCTTTTTTGTCATACAAGTTTGTCCTACAAAATTGTAAATGTAAAAAATGGAAAAGCAACTGTATTGAAAGTTCATGTTCTATAGCGTCGTATATTTTGATGGCCGTCAGTATACTTCCAGTCTGTAATTGTAACTTGTTTATTTTAGAAATGGAGTAGATGAAATTAGGCAGATCGAAATAATTGTGCCGACAATCAAGAGATACTTTCATCCGATGTTGGTTGTCATTTTATTTGGGCTTCATTTAAAACCAGGTACACCTGGGCCATCAAAACAGGCAACTAATATGAGATTATCTAATGACAATATCGAAGGGTCTCTATTGCGCTATACTTACCTTCCTTTGAACACTAGGGACTTTCCTGCCTTCACACCTACTACAACTCCTGTAAGCGAGAATCAGCAGTAGCATGCATTTTATGACACCGAGTAGTGAAGCTCGGCGTGTCTCAGGGAATACTAATTTCTCTTTATTCCGCAACGAAATTAATCAAATAGAAAAATGGGAATTGGAAATATTAATTGTCCACTTCCTTCAGCAAAGCAGCAGAGAATATTGAACTAAGGAGGCATCTTAACGTCAAGTATAGGGACGTTTACTAGAAAAGCCAGATATAAAGCACCTCGTTGTAAAAATTAAATGTGAGGGTTTGTAGACTGTTGGATTTGATGTCAATAATAGGCAAAAACGCCGGAGAGCACGGAAATTCCGTCTAATTGCTACAAAGTGCCCGTAGTCTTTGAACACTATTAAAATTATACGAAACTCTACGAAAAACTTATATAGGCGTAGTGACGTGGCTATCCGGCTAATCCGGTATCTATCCGGTCGATCCGGTATTTAGGAAGTGACGAAGGTTGATCACGGCGCGCGCGAGCGATAAGACACGGTTTCGATACCGGCGGCTGTTTGTGTGTTTGCCCGGCTATTATCCGGAATAAACCGTTCTAATAATTACTGAACTCTCAAAATGTCTATTTGTTTTGATAATGTTTGAGGATTTAAAAGTTGATCGGATTATAATTACGTGTTTCGCGAGGGGAATTGTTTACAAAGCTTTAAATAGACTGTTGTATCTTGGATTCACTAAAAAAGACAAGGGGAAGTTGGACTTTCGCACCGAGGGTACTTTACTGAGTATACAAGTTTAAGCTTGACAAACAGGCGCTCGGTCATTTTTCTATTGCTTTGAATGACGAGACGAGCTTGCCATTCGCCTGATGGTAAGCGATACGACCATCCATAAACAGTAGAAGCACCATCCAACCTTTAATTACAAAGTATTGTTTGGTATTCCACTGCGCTCGCCATCCTGAGACATGAGCTGTTAAGTCTTATTATGTCCAGTAGTTACAAATAAAGTCTCTGCCACTAATAATAAGTTAGCTTTTTTTGTTATTAAAGAACATATTTACGGTTTTCAGATTTATTCCTTTGCTTTTTTTTGTAGAAGGGCACGGCAAGTGACCCACTACACCTAATGGTAAGTGGAGTGGGATCCAATATACTGTCGACTGACGAGAGATGATCCCTCGGCATCAGACGGCTCGCTTGCTCGTTTGCGTACGTAGGCAATAAAAAAAAGAAATTAAATTAAATTTACATGTATGGATAGTGGCTCTTCGTAAACGCATCTCACACCCCGGGACAATTCAATAAGAATGGCCAAAATACGTTCGCGACATATAAAACTATCCCTTTATTCGAAAATCATATAAAATGTACCTGTGAAGGGATATTGATTTCACTGATCTGGTTAAACATCAGTGGCGAAAGGTGACATTTTCTGGAAGAGAACTTCGCGCAATATATAAGTACAAATATGCATAGATGCGGTCTTCAATTCGTTCTCCTAATAATGAAATTTTACATAAATTCTTGACAAAGGGAAACCGGCAATAATCGGGTTGTATGGACCCTTCGTTAGTTTTAAACATTACGATTTACGCAGCATTTCTTTATTTATACAATTTATTTTATAAACCCGAAGTTTTTACGTTTTAATCTCATAAAACGATGAAAATAGCAATATACATTTTGGTTACGATGATTTTACCCATTCACCAAATTATAATACATTATCAAATTCCAAAACAGTAATTCAACATTAACAACGTTTATTAGTAAAGAGGTTGTGTAATAGCGCCTTTATCCGATATACCAATTCATTTCCACTTTATACGTACAAAGTTGTGTGTAATCATGAAAAATAAGCGCATTATTCCGCCCGGTGTGGCATAAATGTATAAATTTTCAATTCCTCACCGAGTGACGTCTTATTTCAGTATCTTGCGCGCAAAGCTTCTTTACTCGCTGTACGGCGCTACGTTTTATAAATGATTTATTGTATGCTTGACCTGTTATTAATACACTTATTTTATGACCCTAAGACTTACTTTTCCGTTCAGGTGTTTGATTAAAAATCGGACACAATGATTATATAGTAGATTGGCCGTGCAATGCGTTTACAGTACAGTATGCTATGTGCAATTCTAATACCAAGGATGAATGTTTTTAATTTATTTTGAATATGTTTTAATATTTATTTATTATTAGCACTGCCACATTGTACATAATATAATAATAGATCGCATAGTTACACTAGTATTAAACAATTATTATAGTCACTGATATGTACAATAAGTACTGCGTACTTAATATTCGCCACAGCACTAGCGAGTAGCATAATATTTGTCAGCAACCCTATTCTAGTTGCGAGCTAGTAAAATATAAAATACAAGCAAATGCTAAATTCATCCCTAGTTAATAAGTAATCGACTAAAAGTTCATATAACTCGATTTAGTTAACTAACGGCGTCTTTATGAGTGCGCTAGCAAGTTTAAATTAATAACCTGTGAATTCTGAACTCTAAACTCAGTAACAATTTGTTAAAAGTTAATTCGTTTTTAATAATTGCTTCATATGTTATTAATGTTTTATGAGTTGAAAATTATTTTTTGCTTGCTTTTAGATGTGGTTTTGCTCGCGTGGATCGTTTTGAATAAAAGTGTCAATTAAAGTAAAATATAACCGATTAATATAGGATAATGTGGATGCCTATTATAAAAAAGTTTCAAAATGGGTTTAGTACTTACTCAGTTTTAAAGATTTTGTTTCAAACAATCTTACAAACGTAAGTTCTTTATGTTAGTTAAAAAGTTATAATAAGTTAATAAAATTTATTTTGCTCAATTAACTTGAATGAGTTCAGGTTAAAGATTAATTCAGCCTATTAGTTTGGAGATAGCATACTAGCGCTGTGAATCTATAAATCCTAGGTTCGATCCAACCCCCTAGACTCCCCCGAGGCAGTTCTTGTGCGTTTGGTCATCACAGCAAATGCACGCCCATGCATGAGGGCACATTTGCCGCGACCCTAGGCGCACAGTTCAGTGAGTACACCTCATGATTGTATTTACACATTGAGGCCTATAAGGGTTCGTGAACATTTCTCCTCCCTCTCCCTTCCAACTATCCTAAGATGGCTCCGTCTCCTTCCTCTTTTCCTCGTTCACCCTTTCCCCTTCCTTCTTCCTCCCAGGCCCTGAGACCAGATAGTCCTGGCTCGCCAGCGTACCGTCCGCTGGCACCCTCGGTGAAAACGGTAGGGCCTACCAACTCCTCACAAGAACTGCCGTGGTTGCTAAGCCGGGGGATCGCTTGTCCACCGTTCGCAGGGTACCCTGGTGATAACCACGGCAGACCTCAAAAAAACCCTAGACATAAACTCGACACGAGGATGCATGTCGTTTGATTATGATGTTTGTGGTTGGTCAAGAAAGCTAACGTCAGTCGTGTACGGCTATGTGGCCTTACTGCACCTGATGGTAAATGAAGTGAGATCCAATAGAATGTCGACTCACGCGAGATGATCACCCGTCGGCAAAATTATGCCGGCCTGTTGGAATCGGGTATATACAGACTGATCCCGAAACGTAACCATCAGGTGAATTGGATAAAATCTGCCGTGCCGTTTTAAAAAAAAGATACTAAGTTAGTTTAGCTAACCTCGCCTAGAGGCTGTTATACATAAAACAAAGCTTAGTATGCATAATACTAGTTGACCCGACAGACGTTGTCCCGTCTTAACTATGAATTTGCAGCGCGCATTCTGTCAATCTCTGAAATTAACTTTTCTTAAACTTTCTAACGTTCCGCTCAACTTCTTTTTTTTCATAAGATCCTTCTCCTGACTATAACAAACACAACAAAAAAATAGTGAAATCGGTCCAGCCGTTCACGCGTGATGGCGTGACCAAGGGACATAGGGATTCATTTTTATATAAGTATATAGATGTGGCCTGCACACAAGTATGAACATATATCTCAGCTCTGCGAGCTAAGCTAAAATAACGTAGATTAGTCTTCGATCTGTAACCCAATTATATGTAAAAAAGGGCTGTTATTTTACAAGTGCCACATTTAAATCGAGCCTCGTACATACTTACGGATTAAAAACTCACAAATGTTTTAATATAAGTGTAAAAACGTTAAATAACGCCTTATCGCGCGGTACCGCAATGGGACTCTCAATTCTTTTTAAAAGAATTTTCGATGTTGCCGCTCTCCGTGCTTTGTGCAACTTTAAATTCGTTTTACATGCGATTAAAGTTCTTATTGCTGTGTAATAAAGATGCCAGGTGGTGTAAGTGTATTCTTGTCACATCCGATGGTGAATTATACGGTCGAGAGGGTAGTTCCAAGCGGAGTGCGACAGCCGACGCGCACCTATTTTATGACGGTCGACTGAAAAATTTCTCACGTTTTCTGAGAAACTAAAATCGATTTCAATTTTACAACGTATTGCTTTGTTTTTGTAATAAGTTTTGTTACAATTGTTACTTTTATAGATAAAAGATAGCGTGTATATTAAGACACGCTAGCCTATGCATATAAGTATATAATAATTTAACTAGACTTATTTAACAGTTGAATGACAACAAGAGCTTGCCCCTCGCCTGATTGGAAACTCCACGAATGATCCTAAAGGATCGGCTATTAATCCCGTAATGTTTTTAGAAACTATTTGGACCCCCCTCTCCTTTGGTGATATGGTGAAGTTATAGAGACGTATTAATAAATGCATCTCAGTTTTGCTCACAAGTGCGATATTAAATGAGATACTGTCAAATGAAATCGGCATCTTAAGACAGTAACTATTTAATAAACCCATTTAAACATCACCGTAAAGAACATTTTTAGTTCTTATAGGTGACGGATTTTGAGAGCCGACTTTGTTTATGTAACAGCGTCGACTCAGTTGAGAGCAAACTCTTAAGTTACAGCTTAAGCTTGACTTATTAAATAGTTCAATATGTTAGATGTCTGCTTGAAATTTTACTCAAAGGTGAAAATTGTTTGGTAATTCAGCCGTTATACTAGCCATTACGCGAGTGTTAGACATTAAAAAAAAACAATTTACGCAAAGTCGGTTATATCTACCTAAATTTTCGGACGACCAAAATCTCAGTCCTCCGTGATCAAGAAGGCTGCAGATAAAATTCGTATTATCGTTTTATTACAATTTTTATTACTTTTGGCTTTAATTGTATAGTGAATCCAAATAAGTTGAGAATTTGGAGATAGACCATTTTACAAAATAGCACCAAATTAAATTCCTGGCTATGAATTAGCTTTATTGTTTTATATTAAACAACTGTCAATATACAATAATATATATAACCACAAAGCATTCTACAAAATTCGGTGGAGAGGTTATTAAAATTATTCCAATATATTTTAAAAACAAAACCACCGACTAATAAACTTAAAATATGTATTATTAATCAGTTACCTATCGCTAATGATTCCACGCCACTTAAGCTAGCTAAAACTACTCTAAAAGAATAGCTCCATTAGTAGAGAAAGTTTTCAAGAATGCGGGCAGTCGGACGGGGTTAATTTAATGGCCTCCGCTAAGTACCAGCGGGTTACAATCCACAGCCGTAACCAAGATACGAGTCATTCAAACAACTATTCTTTAAACGTTATAGTAGATATAATACTCTTGGTGGTAAATTAACATTGACGATATGAAATGACTAAGATGTTTGGATGGTTTGCTGATTCGAAAGAATTTCACCGATCTTGCCTGACATGATTTAGCGTAGTCACTACTTTTTGCTTAAGGTAGGGTCAGTTCCATAGACTCAGTTTAGAACTCCATGCTGAGGCTGTTTTGGGTCTGCCACTTATAATGTTAGACTATAAATTGGAAAAAAAAAAACAAATCATTTTACATATAAATTAACTTTAATTTATGAATATTCATATTGTAACATAGGTATTAATCAGAGGGAGGCTTTTCGTCGTAGTTTTCAATACCGGACACACTGGAAGTGAGACCAATAAACTCCGATATGTTCTGCCAAGTCGAAGTGTCTATGGAGAGCAGCAAATCCGATTCTAAATAAGCTGCTTCCACTGAAAACGATAAATAAAATATCCTTGATCGTAGTCAATCGTTATGTTGACCTCGCAGGAAGATGCGAGTTTTGTGTCGTCGGAAGAACGAAGGGCTTTGGTTCCAGAACCATTAATAACATAAATAAATATTTTAGAATTACGTAAATGAAAAATTGATTTTTTTTATAAATATCTTTAGTAGAATACCTTAAATTGATACATAGAAAAATGTTTTAAAGCAAAAATTAGATACATCCGCTGCTATGCGTAAATAAAATGAATACCTATCTACGTACATATTTTGTACACAAAAACCAACAGCTCTATACATAAAACAGACACATTACCTCTCATTTGGGTAATATCATTTATTATTCTTTTCAAATTGCATAAATCCTTTTCAATCCTCATTTGAATATTTTGAAAGAAATCTGGATCATCAAAATCATGGCTAATCTTCGAATCATCTTTATTCTCCATTGTTGTAAATCTTTTAAACAATATTTATTTTCCAAAACAAATATCTTATTAATTAACGACTGAAAATAATATTTTAATGTTTTTCATAAAATACATGCCATTCAATACCAATTCAATACCAGGTTTAAAAATTGGTTTCGCGCGCTTAACCATAAACAACAAGGTTTACTTTTTTAATACTACGCGCAAAGAAAGTTGATGATATTACTACCTCAAAATATGTTTTCGAAAACAATGAACTCCTTATTAATTTACTCAAAATACTTTAGCAAAATACAATTAAAACTTTCAACAGCAAACTGTCAAAACAAACGTAAGATAAGAGTTAGGCGTGATACATAATATTGAGAAAGCGCTAGTTTATTTAATTAAAAAATAATTTAAATTTTTATATATTTTTTTTTTGTAATCTAATATTCCTAGCGAAATAGAATACAATGAACAATACTCTCACGAAAGATTCCATTTCTAAGAAATAGATAAAATGATTGTGGGGCTAATTTTTGTATCTTTTCTGCAGAATGTAGTGTAGGTAAACATTTTCTTTATTTCTGACCTGCACGGTTGTTCAATCTTGTGTTTCAGAAATCAAAAACTTACCAATTAGTAATTATTTTTAGAACTTACTGCTAGAACTACTTTACGACAACATAATACCGTTAATTGCCTTTTGCAAGTCATTTCCCCATTTGGCAATTCACTCCATGTTGATTAAATACTGTTCACAATCTCGAACTCATTCGTTCCGAAAGCAGTTCAAAGACATGGCCATTCGACTAAACGTATTTGCTTTAATTATGAATAAAACTAGATGAACGGTTCAGAGCGCTAGACAACTTGAAAGTACAAACCTACGGTTAATGACTTCTTGGCGCATTTTTTTTTGGTGGAATGACCTTTGAGTTAATGCTTTATAGTTCCCATTTTTTCAATGAATAAGTAAACACACTTTGAATATTTTAATGTTTTTTTTTTAGTAATCTGTACAAAATATCAGGCTTATAGAGCCACGTGTTTAAGCCGTACGTTTTGCCAGCCAGTGATAAGATTAAAATGAAAATCATTTTATTAATTTAACCTCATTAATTGCATCCACGAACGAGTTGGTATATTTCAAGCGACGATGATAGAAATTTAAACATTAAAAATTCTCTTCAATTTAACGACTCTGTCGCGCGACGCAGAAACTCGCCATCGTAAAAGGTGCCTTAAATTCTGAATTGGGTCAAACACCATGATACGCAATAGACATTAAAAGTTAAATTATTAACTGTGAAGGAAATGGGAAAACACTTATTTTTTAGGTGATAAAAACTAATTTCAATGCCGTTTGTAAATATTAAAAAAGTCTAAGAATGTAGAGGCATAATGAAGCAATGGATATTTCAAACCAAAAAAAAAATGAAGCCATGGATAAAATTACCATTGGTTTTCATTCTTAGATAAAGATTCTGATGATTATAGTATAGCTGGATATCTAGTAATATATTAATATCATAATATACTAATATCATTGTATGCGGTATACAAAATATATTCATTATAAAAATTATGAAACAATTTTTCAAACAGGCGGCCAACTGTGTTATCAGATTTCCCGCCTAAACGCAGTTTATTTTTTTAAAACTGTTTTGGCAATGAACGAAATGAATACTCTATCTAGTGAAAATACAAATATCAAATTTGTCTGTATCGTTTTGTTTATGTATTTTATAAATGCAATGGCGGGGAACAGTTAATATTTTTGGCGAAAAAGCTTTAGATAGGTGTTTATCAGTGTGTGAATAATCTATATTGTTTCGAGCTAAAATGAAATATGGTTGGATATCTGACATATTTTTATATTTATAAGCAATAAAATCCTTTTGTCTGTCAAGACTCCACAAACCGATTAAGGTACTTTTGATGATTTTTTTTTTGCTTACTTACTACTAGTACAGACGGTCCATGAAAAACCCTTTCCCGGGATAAAAAAAGATTTTTAATACGCATTGATTAACGTAATAATATCTTAGACCAACTTCTTACTTCTTATATTCTCTCACTTCTCACTATATTACTCTTACTAACATTATTACTGACAAAGTTGAAAGTGTTTGGATGTTTATTACAGGTTAACGCATAAACAGTCGAAGGGATATGGTTTAAATTTGGCACACGAGTAGACTAGTTCCTGGATTAACATATAGGCCACTTTTTGTCCCGATAATTGGCTCCTATGGGTAATATAGAAATTCTTTAATAAGTTTTTTTAAAAAAGGTGGCGCTGGCGTCGCGCGTCTTACGGATTGCAGTATACATCGCTAGTGTTGTAGACACTTTTGCAGTGGGAAAGACTTTTATCATGGACCAAGTCGCAAGCAACACCCAGTTTTTTATATTAATGATAGAATGATACACAACTTTCCCACGGTTGAATTTGTTCATATATTAAACTGCCTCCCACATCAGAAATAACTTTGTGTACTGCGATAGCACTCTCTCTACCTCTTTGGTAATATGCATGGGGTCGTTTCATGCTAATCATTGTTATTCGAATGATATGTGAATTGTTCTGAAATGTTATTTCAAACGTTCATATCTAAACGAAATAAACATGATATGTAAAGTGTGAAATATAATAATCTCGTTTGAAAAATAACATTTGGTTTACGTGCAGACAAACTATTATTCACTGAGCGACATGGTATTTTGTAGGGATATTTTGCGGGCTCCATGTATAAACACAAACTCGTTGAAACTCGCAAAATTGTGAAATATTTAGATTTTTTCTAGATAAAACTACGCACAAACGTACATCCATATTTTTTCAGATTACATATGCCTATAATGTAAACTAAAAAAAAACATATAAAACTTAAATAACAGTGCACATTTTAATAAGTAAAAACATCCATTTTCAAACAAATATTGCATTTTCATCTTTATATCTTGATTACTAAGATTCGTTAAAAAAAATCTTTTCATTTGTTTTTATTGAAACAATAAACAACGTGAGTAAATGTTTATTGCATTTTAATTGCGAGCACAGTCGAACAATGATGCCAATCATCTCGTCGGCACTAAATCTGTTTTTGGATGAGTTTTGGTATGTGTGCCGCGTCACAGGCCGAATGTCATTGGATTTATAAATACGATCAGCTCCAGAAATAGGCAGCTAACAGGTTTTCCAGGCGTACCGACCAAAATAAAGTAGCCTGGATCCGTTAACAATATCATTGTCTTGGACGGCGGTTGTGGCGGCCATTGTGAGTGGGTTTCCCAAAGATTTCGCTTTGTTTTTTTTTTGTGTTTAGTGCAATGGATAATGACGATGTTCAACAGTTTTCATTGCGATGGCACAACCATCAGGTAGGTAAGTATTTTTTTTAATCAACACACGGGATGCACAGGTACACTGACACTTTATCTAGCTGTAGATTACGCTTTCATTTGTGCCATTTACAATTTAAGAACATAATAAGAAAATATAATCTATGAATTAAATTTGAAAATAGAACTAAAAAGAAATATAATCTTTGAATTAAATTTGAAAATAGAACTGTGGGTTTTAAGAAAATTGCTAAATTGATTTAAAAGTTACACAGCTAATAAAATAATAATAAAGTTTGAAAGTTATGTGGTATTTCTTCAGATAGGAGATTTAGATTATAAATTGGAACAGTTGTGGACGTCCTACGCTTTTACCTGTACATATCAAAACACACCGCACACTGCTTATCCGATTCTTGCTTTATTAGCTAATGTTATGTGGGAATATTCTGGAGACATTAAAAATTCACAAGTTCTGTTCAAGTTTTTATTTCATATTAAGAATATTAGATTCAAATTAAGAACTGTATATTTTGACTATGAACTAAAATAATCGTAAACTAAATCGCCTTTATAGTGATGTCTACAGAAATATAACCACCTCGATGTTTTATTTTTAAGCCTATACAATAGTTTTTGTGTAAACTCGATCATAAAAAATATTTTTTTGATTACTTATCTGAATACGCCAGCAAACACTCGCTTTTCATTTAATTGTTATTAAATGTGTAAATAATAACGATAGACCCGTTATAAATTGTGTCATCCATAAAGAACAAAAATAAAAGCAGGAAACTCGGCTGTAAACATCTTTGATTGATGGTTTTAAATAGCAAACACGTGTCGACAAATTAGTATGTAGGAGCAACGCGAAAGATAAAACTGTAACCGCGTTAAACCACTGATACATATTCCATCAATATAGCAGTATAAGAATTTTCTAATAAACACACGCCACGTGGAGTTCTAAGATAATCTTGAGCTATTTTTCCAACTCATTTATATTTATTGTGTACAGCGACCTAGTTTACATTTTTTTACATATTAACGTTGTTGTCGTTTGTTTCTTTGGAATAAAAACAAAACGCAATTGAATTAAATTACTTTTAAATGTACCGGTAATTAAATTACGTAATGTTGTTTTGAAAACATCAAAATAATCTTGAAAATTTTCAAATTATACGTACTCGCCATTATTTGTTCCTTTTAAAAAAAAATCCGTTCGAATTTTAAATTTATATTTCGAATAGGATAACGAATATGTTAAGATTAGAAACCAAAGTAATATTAGTCCTTCTATGGGCGTCTTTTTGACAGAACAGCGTTATAGGAGCATTGGGTCGTATGCTGAACACCGGAGCCCTAACCGACGTGACCCTCAGCGCAAGCGGGACCTCTGTGAAGGCCCACAGACTCGTCTTAGCATCATGCAGCCAGTACTTCGCGCAGTTGTTCAAGGTGGAGTATCGATTTTTTTATTATATTAGTTATTATGACAGGCAAAGATATGTATACAAATCAAATAACCTTCCCATTTAACAATTATCTTTATTCTATTCGGTAATTTTGTTTCTTATATAATTATCTAAATCCTACTTAGTTCGATACTACTTCCGTCATATACCATAACTTTGTCTATGGCCAAACATCGCAAATTCGTATTTTTTCGCTGCGTATGCTTTGCTGCAATCAATTAGTCTATTTCTCCTTAACCTCCTACCCTTGACTCTTCAGGAGGTGGAGGCTGACAACACTTTGGTGGTGGTATTGGGATGTGACGCGGCGGAACTGAAGCTCCTGCTCACGTTCATGTATACTGGAGAAGTTACTGCATCGAGGGTCATCCTACCGTCGCTCCTGCGACTGGCACAGACTTTGAAAGTTTCTGGACTTACTGATGCTGATGCTGTAAGTTCATGAAGGATTTGAATCTGTAAACTGTATGTAGTAATGAAGATGGAAGACTAATTTAGAATCGTTTACAGACAAAATATCTGATTATTTTGATATGTTATGAGGTTATGAGTTACATGCGGATTTTGATTGGAATATAAATATCTATTGGATTTTATTGAATTGTATGCTTTTGGATTACTTATCTTAATATTGTGTTTAGGCCCAATATAAACTAAGATACATCGTAAAAGTATGATTGAAAGAAGGTTACCTTTCCAGACACGAAAAGCTTTCCACTTACAAACTCAATGATTTATTTCCAGCAAAACACAACGCAAGCCGACGAACCAGACGCCAACCAAGAGGAAACAAATTCACCAATCAATCTGGAAATAAAAAACGAACCGCCAACCCCAAGCGTGGCCAACGAAAATTCAGACAACTCAAAATTCACCTACGACGAGATCCAAACGAATGATGTGAAAGAGAGAACCGAATGTAACGACGACTTTATTCACAAGAGCGAAAGAGACAGACTGAGCAAATTGGATCAAATTGTGCAGAACTTGTATAAAATAGGAAATCCGACGACGGCTGCAAATGTACCGAGTATTGGTGAGTTGATTTACGGTAATGCGCGGGATCTGTCTGATTACTTCAGAACAATGGCGAAGCCGATAAATATCTTTCCGTTGTTACTTTTCTTGAACTGAAAGGAACAAGTAAACGTGATAATCTTTTGTTGGATTATTTTCACTATGAAAAGAATTGATGTTTGAGGGAATCCTTAAAATATATTTGCAAGTGAAATATCATAATAAACCCGTTAACATTATTCTCTCATTCTATAATTAAAATGTCCGCTCATTAAAATTCATTCTCAGTTCCAGAACCAGATCCGTACGACAGAAAATGGCGGATGGGTAGCTCAGTATGTACGATATGCAACAAGCGTCTCAGCAACCAGTACAACCTGCGCGTGCATATGGAAACGCACGCGGGGCGGCGTCACGCGTGTCGCGCGTGCAGTCACGTGTCACGCTCGCGCGACGCGTTGCGCAAACACGTCGCGTACCGACACGCGCCGCACCAACCGCGGCCGCGCGCTGATCTGTGACGCACTAACCCTAACGCTCTAGTGCTCAGCCAAATAAGTGCCAAAAATGTGAACAAACGCCTGATTAATGACGTTTCAGTTTTATTACCAATAAGCATTGAGTTAGTGGCATAAAAGTAAACACGTAGTACACTTAACAAAGTACAGCTTATGAGTGGGGTTTAAATATGTTATCCAAAGACCCTGTGATTAAAGTATATATCACGTTCTAAATACGCGTTGCGCGAACACGCTGAGTTTTATGCAATGCCTGATTTGATCTATCTCACTCCTATAGATTAAACCAACGATTTATTTCTAAGATGAAACCACATTATACGCTCCAATTTCCAGTAATATTTCACAAATGTATGCTAAAATATATTTTGTAACGTCTAGTCTGTATTTTAAGACTAAAGATAATTTGCCTGTCACCTGTGTGTCTCGCAGCTATTTGTTACGCCGTTGTATAAACACGTCGCGTAATATAAACACTGGTTTGCCAACACTTATTACGAGATTAGACTGTTACTATTCATCAAATAACCACCGGTTTATTCTCACAAACTGCATATATTTATTACCAAATGTGTCAAAATTTAAAACGGTATTTGAGCTTTCTATTAGCATTGATGGAGTTCGACTAAAAGCTACATCAAATGTACAATTCAGTTGTCACGCAACGTTGTATAAACACGCTAAATAAATATGCAGAGCGTGCACGTTGCAACATCACGTTCTTATCATTACTTCATTATCTCTTAAGGTTTGAAAGGAACAAATGTTGCGTACGTATTCTAGTCTATTCTACAGTTTACTATTTTAATATTTAATACATATATTTGATAAGTTTTATTATAATTTTACTATTGCTCGATTTTTAGGATTCTTAATTCGATTTCTTTTTCTTTTATTTTTTTCCGGTTATTTTTGACTAACCAAAATTATTTAAAAAATTTCAACACGGAAATTAACTAAAAAGACATTTTCTAAACTTAGCGAACAAAAATACATTAATAATTATAATTGTTTTTTGTGTTGATACTGATATACTTATTTATATTTACATTATACCCACCGAAACGATGTTTCGTGACTATAGAGAAAGACTATAAAAGACATTATTTTGTTGTTTTGTATTTATATTGTTTTTTTATTATTTATATTTAAGTGTTGTCTAGCAAAACGATTAACTTATAGCAAAATATTATACGTAATAGGTTATAATGTACTTTTTATATTATGAACTTTAAGATTATAGAATGTTTTTGTCTTGAACTAAAAATGTATTGAAAATTTTGTATTCAGGAAATTACGGAATGATCAAGTCTGGGTTATTCGAGTTAAAACACACGCATTGTTAATTGTTATATGGCCAATTGAGCTATTGTTACACTATGGATGTTTTAAACTGTGATAAAATAACCATAATAATCAAACTTCAAAATATGATTTGTATTATTTTGGCGTCGCCGATAGATGTCGCTATAATAAATTTAATATTTAATAAATATTGATCTACCCTTTATACTTAAAAGGATTGCATTGCATTATAATTAAAAGGATTTTTATCATAACTTCAGGATTCATAAAATTTTATATGAAAAAAAAATTGTATCAATAATCTACTAAAGGGTATACTTTTGACTATAAAACACATAGATAATAAAAAATTTACGAAAAATATACTTCAAATAGACTACGTAAATCACATTGAGTATTCACTTTAAAGACATTTTTATAGCACAATTAACTGAATATTTATGACTAATCTCAGGAATATATTCATGTTGTTAATTGTCCAATTCATTACTGTAAGCGGTGTAAAAAAGACATTAGTCATAGAGTTGAGGATTGTGCAATATTTATATCAATATCCACTATTTTGATTTATTTATTGATTTAAGAATAACCAATCACCAATATTACACTTTTAGTTTAGTTTTAGTAAATACAAGTTGCATTATAAAATAGTTTTAATTTAAATGTTGCCATAATTATACGCGACCACGACTTGCACAAAAACGAAATACCTTATAGTGATTTGAATTTCAACCCTAACATAGTTATGGATTATTACGTTTCTTCGTTGTATGCTAATATAACATTAAAGTTCAATATTCATGGGCATATCTGCAAAGTATTGAATCAAATCAAATCAAATTATTTATTTGTAAGTATAGGTAGTTTACAGGTGTTATCGAAATAAATATTACTGTTCACTATGCTTTGCTGTTGCAGCGTACAAATATATTAGTTTTATGTTGACTATTACATCACATAGTTATTTGTTTGAGGTTTGAGGCTCATAATTTTAGTTTTTGAACCATAAATATAGCAGTTTATATTCAGCATTTTGCACTATCCTCAATTATTAAAATAATTTAAGTTTTCAATTTTTGTTTTATTTCACGTCGGCATTATCAATGTGTCTCCCCATAAAAAAAATGCTTACAAGTGTATTACAATTTTATTTATCATTTCTTCATACATTAATTTAGTAATAGAAACACGTACAAACTAGGGTAAAAATATATATATGAAATTAGTATAAAAATACTGATCAGAAACACCTTACTAGTTTCATTTGAAATGACATACTATTAATACAACACATTGGCTACACAGAATTCGACTTTAATGTCTGCTCAGTAAAGAAAAAAATTGTGCGTACGAGGTAAGGCAGAAAACATTGATCGAAAAATAAGTTCATGCTACATTTTCAATATTTAATACTGCATTATTCTTCGTACTGAAAGATAACAGTTATGAAAAATAATTAAAAAGGCATACTTAAGGCCCGTATGTTTTTTTGTATCTTGGGTTTCGATTTTATGCTGTTTTTAAAAGATCAATAATTTTTTCACTAAAAATACCAAATTCGGCCTTAGTCAAGTGTAAAAACATCGTTATTTAACGCTGAAATTGTGTTCCATAAGTTAATAGCCCATCATTTCAAACAACCACATAATTTTGCTCGATTTCATAAAGACATATAAATGCGCTTTCACACTACATTAGTACGCGTTTCAATATATAAAGATCGTTCAGATCGGTTCTCTTCTAACACAAAATAAAATATAATCACAATATTTGCGCAGGAAATTAGGACTGACTTGAAATCTAGTGCTTCTTATCTTAAAATTATTAAGCACCGTGGGTAGTTAGCATGTCGAGGTCATTTAAAAACAGCGCCATCTAGTTGTTAAAATAGAAACTTGATATAATCAAACGTTTCTAGCACCTATAGCCTAAGCCAAGCACTGACACTTTATCGGGCACAATATACACACGAAAAAAAGATTTATTACCATATAAATAAAATAATAAATTCTGTTGCAATAGCTTAGCTATGACTTGGATTTACGAGACTATTGTAAAACATGCTATGTTAAAAAATCTAAGCAGTCAGCCCTAAGACAGTATATTTTGCTCGTTAGTATTCTGTAAATAAATTATCACTGACTAACTGAGAGCATTTCATATAAAAAAAATCCTTAAAATTAAAGCGAAATAAATATGTTAGCAATTTTATTATAATCGCCTAGTTTTTATAGGTTTTTTTTTTCTTTAAGTATATCGCTAGCGGGGAAATACTCTGAGTATTGGATTTGTCATTTATTCATCTTATTTGTAAATAATACATAGTTTACAGCTTTGACACTAATAATACTTTTTTAATTATGAAAAATATAAAATTATGAATAAATTTGTTTCAATAAACTTTCAATTACTGTGAAAATTACGTACTGAACGGTCACTCTTTTTAGTAAGTTTTTTTTTTCCGTTAACAGAGTTCATAATCAGATTAGTATAGAAAAAATCATCTATATTATAAATTAACTCTCGGTTAAAAAATAACACCCTCTATTTGTTTCAAAGTGACATTATACAGCCTGATTAAAAATCCATAGACGATCGTATTTTACAAGCGTTTATACAAGTGGAGTGTGATTCCCCCGCTACGGCGGTGTTTAGGCCTTTGGCACGTTCCACACACGCGTATTGGCGTCCTGTCCCACCGACACTACAGTCTCGTCGTCGATCCACGTCAGGCCAGTGATCTGGGACTGCGGGTGCGCATCTGAAAATGCGAGTTATTGAGTAAAATATTAAATAGGAGGGAAAAATTTTAGCCTATTTAATATTAGAATTACGATATATCTACAAGAATATGTGGTATTTCTTTCTCGTGTGCGTAATGACAACAAGAAATTACGATTTTTAATGACTCAGAGCAGGAAAAATTTATTGGGTCAGTTATTTTGCTAGAATTACATTTCTTAGCATTGTATCCAGAAGAAATAATACGATGCCTCATAATGGGGCAACCGAAATGCCGTTGGGAAGATAAATTGACTCACTCTTAATAATGGTGTGCTTGTTGGGCTGATCGACGTTCCAGATGATGATGGTTGTGTCGAGGGAGCCCGAGGCGATGCGCTTGGAGTCGGGACTCCACGCCACGCAGTTCACGCGCGCCGTGTGGAAGCCCCATTCCTTGTTGTGGGCCAGCTGCGAACACATTTTTACTTATTATACATAACTTTTTTTTTAAAGGTATAATTACTACTAACGTGGTGTGGTAGCATCCAGCAGAACGAGAGGTACTGTTTCTAGTATTTCTTTTTTTTTAATTATAATCTTAAGAAACATAAATACTTATTTATACAACGTTCTTATTGTTTTTGTTTTGTGATTTAATGCCAACAATAAATATTAATTTTTTCATATTTCTGTAAATTTAATATTGATTATATTGGCTATTTTAGTCATCACCGCAATATCTATTTTTACCGCCACACATTGTCAACTTGTGAGAGATGGAGAATGAATGAATATGTGCGAAAATGTTTACCTGTGGCATACAGTACCTTATACTCATCGGCAGCGGAGTACAGTATGAGCTTGCGGTTGGCGTCGCTGGCGACGAGGTGTGTCGCGTCGGGACTGTAGCGCGCGTCCGTCACCGCGCCGAGGTGCGCCAGCTCCACGCCAGGGCTCAGGCTCGTGCCCGACAGAGTGTATATGTGGACCTTGTTGTCCGCTCCTGGGGAAGAAATATTATATTTTAAACACAGAAATTTTAAAGGCATATAATATGATTTGTGTAGGGACATACACTTGCACACTATGTGGAGCACGTGTGTGGTTGTGCGGGAATGCTGTGTCACGCCATGTCTCCCATATAAAGTGACGTGCGCCTTTGTTAACTATGTCCACTAAATTGTTACTGATACCACCTTGGACACACAAGTGGACAATTAATATTTCCAACTCCTCCCTACCTTTCTGTTTGATTAATTTCGTTGCGGGATAATGACAAATTAGTGTTCCCTGAGACTCGCCGAGCTTCATTGCTCGATGTCATAAAATGCGCGCCACTGCTGATCCTGGCTTACAGGAGTTGTAGTGGTGGGTGTGAGGGCGGGAAAGTCTAATTCCAACTAAGTAGGCTGTTGTGTATTAACATACTCTTGAACTTTGACTGTATAATTATACAGTGCCATCCTTGAGTTTAATTTATACTACCTAGGGTTGTGGCTCCTATAAATACACAAACCTACATCAACCCTAGATTGGTGACCTCGACGACGCACCGACTTTTCACCACACCTACAGGCGGACTGAATGGCCTTCGAAACTCCGCACAAAATAAAACAAAATCACGATAGAATCCATAAGTTAAAATAAAAACACTTACCGCCGACAGCGACGTGTTTGGTGTTGTTTTCTATCGAGACACAGCTAGGCTCGTAGTTGATTGGAGTCGTCGACTTCTTGCTGCCGCCCACGATCACGGCCAACTGTAAATAGTAACAATAACTAATATTAAGATTTTCAAACCGAAAACATTTAGTATCATCCCGAAATCTACGGTTATACCCAGTTAATTTCCCTCTATTACGCGGAAACTAATATTGCTGGCGAAGTGCGGATAATAACACCGCTACCTACCATAATAATATCAGCCCTGTATTAAATACTGTCCCACTGATTGGCACGAGCCTCCTCTACTATTGAGAGGGATTAGGCCTTAGTCCACCACGCTGGCCTAGTGCGGATTGGTAGACTTCACACACCCTCGAAATTCCTATAGAGAACTTCTCAGGTATATTTCCTCACGATATTTTTCCTTCACCGTTGAAGCAAGCGATAATTCGCGAAGAATACACACATATTTTTTTTTTTAAAGTTAGAATCTACCTACCATGATAAGACAAAAAGACGTGAAGCTACGTATTTATGTACTGACCTCTTTAACAGTGGCGACGATAGTGATGTCCTCGTCGACGACGTGGTCCATGGCACGCGGCTGCGAGCCCAGCGGGATCGCGTTGTCAGTGTAGGCCGGCACGTCGCCTGCAAACCGTGCAAGTTAATAAGAGCATTAGCATGATCACTTTAAAGCAGCGGTCGGCAACAGGCATAGCGATAGGCAAGGGCCAAAAGTTGGCAAAGTTAACTAAAGGCGAGCCATACATATCACATTAAACCTAGAAACCGTGCTTTACATGCACTTACACTTAATTCAATATATTTATTTTGATGTGTAAGCCTTATTACAAGACAATCACGGGCCACAAACAGAACGTTCGCGGGCCGCGTGTTGACGACTGCTGCTTTAAAGGACCTTGACCTTTTTATATTTTTCTTTTTACATGGCCACGGAAAAGTGACCCCACTGCGCATGATGGTAAAAGAATTGTTGTATAGTTTTTTTTTTAAATATAGAATTAATTTTTTTTTTAAATATAGAACTGTTTTTTTTTAAATATAGAATTGTTTTTTTTTAATATGGAATTGTTATTTTTGTAAATATAGAATTTATTTATTAAATATAGAATTCAAAATTTAAGCTCCTTGTACCTTCAGCGGGCGGCGCCGCACGTCGCAGCGTGTCGTCGATGCCGATGGTGAGCAGGGCACCGTCCTTGCTGGCGCGCATGCCGTTGACCTGGTTGCCATGACCCTGGCCGGGCACATGACGACCTTCGCCTGGAACGAAAATCGAAGTTATTCGTCATGGGATAAAATCTATGATCAATAATTTTTTGTTGTCGATAAGCACGATTATTACTGTGTGTCTACATTAATAAAATACTATGTTGTTTTTCAATTGTGTCTCTTTTATCATCTAGTGGAAGCGTATATGATCTATAGTCCTAGAAAACCTGGGTTCTCATATAGGTTTTCTAAAACTTACTCAAGACGGAACTCTTTAAAGAGGGTTGCACTGACATCATATGACATCATATCTTTTGCCAATTCCAACATTCGAGTTGTACAGCAATTATTTAACCACTAAGACACCTGTAAACTTCCATACCAAGCTATTCAGACTGCCGCACCATTTCTATTGTTTACGGGCGGTCAATACTTACCATCAGGCGAACAGCAAACTCGTCTCGTTAGTCAAAACAATAAACAAAAATTACCAGTCTCGACATTCCACTGCGTGACACATCCATCGTGGCTGGCGGTGTACACAGAGGTCTTGTCCTGCAGCGCGAGGCACGTGATGGGCTTGTTGTGGCCCATCAGCACGCGGAGGGGCTTGTCAGGGTTGTTCACGTCCAGGTAGTTGATCACTCCGGAGAGCGAGACGGAGAGGAGATGATTGCCTTGCCAGAGGCAGGATACCTGGGAAGAACATGTTTTTGAAATAATTTATTTGAATTTGTAAAATGTTTAGCTTTATTTAGATTTAGTCAAATTTTTACTATTCTACCAGTTTGGAAAACAATTTCTACCAGAGAAGAATGTGCAAGCAACTCTAGTGTTGCTTTTTTAAAGATCAGTTCAAAGGTATAAAGCAGGTATTATATATAATCCAAACAAGTTTAATTTCGTTTTCTATTTAGTTGTAGTTTTATTTATTTTAGCCTAGTTGGTTGTGAAACAGACTGCCGAGACGAATGTCCGCAGGTTCAAATCCCAAGGGCACACACCTCTAACTTTTCTAAAATTATGTGTGTTTTTCTTTCTGAAATCGCTTGCTTGAACGGTGAAGGAAAAAATCGTGAGGAAACCTGCATGCCTGAGGAGTTCTCTATAGAAATTTCGAGGGTGTGTGAAGTCTACCAATCCGCACTAGGCCAGCGTGGTGGACTAAGGCATAATCCCTCTCAGTAGTAGAGAAGGCCCGTGCCCAACAGTGGGACAGTATATAATACAGGGCTGATATTATTATTATATATGACATCACAAACCTGCTGGTTCTCGACAGCGGTACCCATGTTGAAGAGTGTGGCGCGCTGCATCGTCTCTATGTCCCAGATGGCGCAGGTCTTGTCTCCGGAGCAGGAGAGGAGTTGCTTGCCGTCGGGAGACCACGAGATGCCGTACACGCCACCCTTGTGGGCTGGGGAGCCGATCTGCGAATGATAGAAAAAATGAAAGTTTTGTGCAAACAAAATATTTACCCCCTTATTGATAGCCGTTTTTTTATCTAAGGAGGGAGTAAAGCTGTGATAACAAGTCTGTTTCTCAGTGCTGACGGCATGGCAGCCTTCGTAGTGAGTAAACATAAGGCTGCTGTGATTGGCTAATATTGTTGAATCTCATTATTAACGTCTATGAATAAGGGGGTTGGTTTTTATAATCACATGTTAGCAAGGCAGATGTAACAGGAACCCATCTTCCTATTATATCTTTTAAGATTCCTCCGAATCCTGGAAGTTTACTGATAGCATCCAGACTGAATATTGAAATGTGCAGTTTAAATTTTTTCTTGTGCACAATTTTTGTTGTCCCCTCTGTGTTAT
This sequence comes from Manduca sexta, assembly GCF_014839805.1. Lineage (NCBI taxonomy): Eukaryota > Metazoa > Arthropoda > Insecta > Lepidoptera > Sphingidae > Manduca > Manduca sexta. The sequence continues at coordinate 10,423,033 of NC_051120.1, read as the reverse complement.
CTCACAAGTATATTAAAATATAATATGTCCGAGGAGTAAAACGCTTTTATCATATCTGAATGAAGCTTGTGGGCCAAGGCTCATCGATAGACAATAGATCCCATATCGTCATGTTGCTGGTGGAAGGATATATTTTACACCCCCATACAATAGGTGTTATAGTCTGCCATAATAGCCCAAGTGAGTACGTCGCATTCCGGGAATAGTCTGTTTATATCCAGTTCGAACAGGCCGGCATAATCGTATCAACTGCTGAGGGGTAATCATCTCTCATCAATCGACATTATATTCCACTACACTTACCATCCGATGCAATGGGATCATTTAGTTAGTGCCCGTTAAAAAAATATCAGGTACAATGGGGTCATTTTGCAGTGACCATATGTAAAAAAAAGATTTATGTATAAGCCTGTAACTAACCTCTCCCTTCAGCTCGGAAGTGGCTCCATCATACAGATAGATCTTGCCGTCGAAGCCGGCCGACGCGAACAGGCTGCCGTCCGGACTGTAGCGCACCGCTTGCGCGAAGCGGGTGTGCTCCTGCGAACAATGAAAAAAACAATTGTATTTTTTTTCTTCTCATCGTGTAGTCTATACTTTAAACTGATTTTGAAAAGAGCAACACCAGAGTTTCTTGCCCGTTCTTCTCTGGTGATAACTGCTTTCCGAACTGGTGGTTGAGTTAATATTGACGGAATCTAAATAATGTATAACATTTTACGGGTTCAAATAAATCATTTCATTTCAATAAAGTCGATAAGGGCTTGAGCCGCGATTACCTTTTCACTTATAGCTATTGGATCGCCAGTGATGATCAACTCTACAATGCAAGAGTTATAAGTACATTGCCGATATTTTGACATTGACGCTCACTGACTCCAAAGAGGAGGGGGTTAATGAATTCGTTATATTTTTTTTAATCTGAAGTATTACGACGACCACACGATGCGTCATAGCAAAATTCTGTCAAGTATTATAAATTTTGGCTATGACGGCCAATCTCAATGGGAAATGTACATGCGTAGCAATGCACTGAAAAGATAGTCCACAAGCGTGTGCGCAATTCACAGGTGCACTCTCTGTTCCTTCACTCTCATAGTCCGGTGACCCCATATAGCCAGAGAAATATATTTTTTCACTAATAGAAAGCTACATTACCCATGGGTGCTAAAGGCTACGTTTTCTCGTGGAATAAGTTTTCCACACGGGCGGATCCACGGACAAAGCTAGTAAATTGATAAATAGAAACCTGGGGCCTTATTCTCTATCCCGCACGTTATTTTAACAGTGCATAACAAGCACATAACACAACGCATCATGTTTAGGACTACAGAAATTGGCTTACATAATACCATTCCACGCACATTTCACGAAGATAACATGACACGGCCGCGTTACGCGTTTACACTATCATACAGAATAAGGGCCCTGTGTGTTCAGAAGCTAGTAAATTGATAAATAGAAAACTGCCTCGTGGCGACAATAGGGTACCGGACTCATTTTTGTTCTTTACTATTATCAAATATTTACATAATATAAATTATAACACTGAAAGAATTATTAAAATCCGGTAAAAAATCAACAAGTTATAAGTCTTCGAATTTCGGTGGAAAGGGTAATTTACAAGAAACAGAAAAGAGACGAAATACGCACATGTGACGTCATCGGGAAATACGACGCGTGCTAAAGAAAGAGATGAAGCGATATCCCCACATCGCGCCCACTTCTGTATATTACAATATTTTAAATATGAATTGCTCGCTCATTTTTTAACCAATTTTTATGCAGTTTTCGCGGCAGTGCTTCTTTTTCGTATTATTAAATATTACATATAGAATAATGTACAAAATCAAGCATAGGCCGGTCCCCTATTACATTTCTGAACGTAACGTTACCTGCTTAGTGCACTTGAACTTGAACGGTGGTCCTTCGAACACGGCGATGGTGTTGTCCTCGGACGCTGTGACGATGCGGAATGGCCGCGTCGGTCTAAAGTCCACTGAGTTGATCGGCTTCGATTGTCCACTGATCTCGCCCACCGACGTGCCCGTCTCCGACATGAACACGTGGCCGAATCTGAGGGGAAATTTAGATTTAGCAAAACTTTTTGTACTAGGCACTGCCTGTCTCGTAGAATGAATTAAGAAGGAGTAACACTTTAATACCACCTTAATATTAAGGAATTATCATCCTTACACGAAATGATCATCCTTATAATGCCAAGTAATCACAGCGACTAAAACAGCTACAGAACACTGCAGTCCCTTCAGACTACAGAGAGACAACTCCTTGTCAAAGGCTACCATCAGTACAGGTATTAGAAGGGATCAGCCTCCTGGGGCATTAAGTCTTAGAGGAGACGCTGCGAACTTCAACTCGAAGCATTTTGCCTCTGGTAGATAAGTCCCAGACTACCAAACTACCTTCAAATTATAATTTCCTTGAAACACATACCTCTCTCTACCCTCTCCGACAACGACCATGCGTTGGTTATCAGCACTCCACGCGATGTCCTTGATAGGACCTCCAATCGGTTGAAACTCATTCTTCAATATGTGCTCCTTGTTCACAGTGTCCCAGATCCTCACCTTGCCGGACGCGTCTGGGAATAAAAACAAATCCTTGTAATTATTTTTTAAGAAAAGAAGAAAGAAGAAGAAAATCCGGCCGTGTGCTGAGAACCATCATGATGGGGAATAGCTGGAATGAAGGGAAAATAGGTTTGGGAAAGAAGAGAAAGTCGTGGCTTCGCAATATACGAGAGTGAACTGTAATAAAAACAGTTGAAAAACTGTTCCGACTGAACACGGACAAAGAGAGGTTCAAATATCCATTATACAGGTTTATCAAACATAGCAAAAGAGGAGATTGAAATTCCTTGAACGTCTTACGAATCTCAATATCAAAGGAGTGGTTAAAGTCTTAACGCACCGAAGAATTCCAACATGAGCTGAGAATGTAGGTCAAATCTTCACGGAATGTCAGTTTCGATCACTAAGTACAGTAATATCATACGTGCTAAAGCTACCAATGACGTCACACAATGTACCATATTGAGAAAGGATATTACAAGTTTCCCTAACAAATACTTAGAAGCTTAACAATCTGTAGACGTGTGCTCGATACAATTTAACTCTAAAAGAAGACTTCAATAATCCCAATAATCCATTCTATCTTACGTTATGTAAAAAGCCCTGGACAATATTTTATGCTGCTAGACGCATCGGTTTAAGGACACTTTCACAGTATCCGTGCGAATACAGCGCGGCTGTCGCGCGGGACTTGCGGTAAATTAAAGACGCTCTTACACCGATGTCTCTAGCATAAAATATTGTCCAGGAGTTCCTTAAATAACCTGAGAGAACAATAAGAATTATTAGGTTTACTTTTGCGTCGTTTGTTGTGACAATTCTTACGGAATTATCCAGCCGCTACAGTCGCGCGGCTAATTTGAAGGCGCCCTTAGTTATGCTTTATTTGACAGAATTTTTAAGCAGATAGATTCAAACGCCTACAGTGTTTAGATCGAGTATTAATCACTAATGAATAGTGAATATCTAGAACGAAGAAGCCTGTACTCTACTATAAAAGCTAAATAACTTACGTAACACTACTGCATTGTAAAAATACCGTTCCGAGTAATAAGAGTCATCGAACCGAATATAGCGGAACTTTCCGCGGCACTGAAGCCTTCATTTAGCAGTATTTAACTAGAAACATTTCACACAAGTCACACTGCATTGACACAGTATTACAGCTCACTTTTCCGTGGGTAGGCAGTTAGTGTAATAAAAGTTTAACTTCAGGTCCTCTCACCGTGTAAATATAGAAGGACTCTGTGATGCCTCCAAGTTGATATAGAGCTAAAAATCCTTTACCATTCAAACAAGACGTTATAATGTAAGGACTACAGAACTTTCTTTATGCAAGCACAGCAAAGTGACTACACTGCACCTGATGGTAAATGGAGTGGGGTCGTATAGAATGTCGACTAACGAGAGATGATTACCCTTCGAGAGTCGACACAATTATGCAGGCCTGTTGGAAGTTGATATACACAGGCTGATCCTGGAACACGACACACTTACGTGGGCCTCTATGGCGGGTTTTAACACCTTGTGTATGGTGGTCGCTATCCAAGCGAATATAAAATATATTAAACTACCAGCATCTTCCGTTGGTCGACTAACAAATATATTTAATCTCCATTACAGTTTGAAGCGTCTCTAAACATTTGTTCAATGCGTATTGTTGCCTATCATCGCACTCTAAACATGTCAATATCAGCATAAATACAAATTTAGAAACAATCATACTAACGTGTTTCAATTGTTTATAGGATTATACACTCTATTCTAATAACAGAAGAGTTACATTGCGGTAATATATAACTGCATCAGAACTAGGGCGCCGAGGTCGCCAATATAATCAATGCGATCTGCATTTATGTTATGTATTAATTCGCACGTTTTTTAAGTACTGCTTACACTGTGATGGAATTTAATATACGTTGCTCTTTCATGATATAGGCGCCATCGTCCCCTGCATAGCAGATGCTGGCAATTTTACAACGTATATTACATTCTAATGACTACTTTCTTGTTATAGTCCGACCACGAGATGTAATACACCTCCGAGAGACCACGTAAATGTCGCTTTCCGGCTCAGCCTACGTATACGCAGTTCCAAACAGACCGACATAATTGTCACGATATCATCTCCTGTCTGTCGACACTATCTGGAGCCTACTTCAGTCACCATCAGGTGCAGGTTCACTTTACCGAGTATAAATAGAACGTTTCTGTTACATTTCGTGTTGGATTCAGTGGGGCCCAAACCCGCTCAATTTCCTAATTTCTATTCCCTATTTAAATTACTAGCGACCCGCCCCGGCTTCGCACGGGTGCAATGCTGATACTAAATACACTACAGAAAAACTGTGAACGTTGTATATAAAAACACAGCGGCCCGCTCTGGCTTCGCACGGGTATAACATAACAAAATAACAGTATTTCTCCAATATTTAATGGATGTTATTATTACACATATAAATCTTCCTCTTGAATCACTCTATCTATTAAAAAAAACCGCATCAAAATCCGTTTCGTAGTTTTAAAGATTTAAGCACACATAGGGACAGAGAAAGCGACTTTGTTTTATACTATGTAGTGAAACTGCTTTTCGGATTCTATAGCGGTTTTTGATATTTTAGTTTTCTCCCGACGTTTCGAAGACTTTGCAGCCTTCATGGTCACGGGGGGACTGAGGTGTTATTCATCCGCAAAGTCAAAGTTACAAAGTTCTATTCCTTACCTTCAAGGCCGGCAGTACATCAACACGTGGTATTGAACGGCAGAAGACACTTATCAAGTGGCTTGTTTGCCCTGTGCTATAAACAAATCGATCCATCCGATACATTGTATCGATTTCCGTGGCTGACACAATTATAATGGACGCGAGAGCGGTCAATGCCGCGCGACACGCTGGGATCACCCACGGATTTTTAAACTCAATGAGAGAAACATGCTGTTCATTTGATAATAATCTGTGTGAATATTCAACACCGGGACTATCCAGATTTCAATTTAAAGTACTGTAAAGTGCTGGATTGTAAAAATACTTTGTGTTCTTGTTTAAAAGCCATTGGAGACGTGGTAATCATGAGAGTTAACCTTTATAATTATGTGTGTACTCTTTGTGAATTATTACTTGCTTTAACGGTGAAGGAAAACATTCTGAGGACACGGGCATACTTGAGAAGTTCTCTATAGGAATTTTGAGGGTGTGTGAAGTCTACCAATCCGCACCAGGCCACGTGGTGGACTAAGGCCTAATCCCTCTCAGTAGTAGAGGAGGTCCGTGCTCAGCAGTGGGACAGTACATAATACGAGGCTGATATTATTAAACTTCATAAAGTGCTTGATATTTCTACTATTGCCGACTCAACGCAAGACGCCCAATGCAATCATTGTGATTAGAGATTTATTATTTCTATTTAAGAACAGTCAACTTTACCATTTGTAGGCCGATCTGCTAGTCTTATTATTTTAGTTATATAAAAACAAGTTCTCAAGGCCACCGACTAAACCAAACAAATTCTGTATTAGATCTATTTTTTAGCACAGCAATACGACTTCACTGCACTTGGAGTAGGTTTAGGAAAATTTCGACAAACAAGGAATGCTGTAAGTTTTGTGTATGGACATAAATTAGAAGTTTCTAGACAAATTAAGTACATCCCTTCGTCCCTTTCTGAACTGAATATTAAAAATATCTAAACACTACTTTTGCGTGTGAAATCCGACGATGACATAACAATACCACAAATGCATGTCACAAACGTTATCTGCCGAAATCTAGAAACTCTGGTTTAATTCTGGACAACACGCGCGGCCGCTGGCCCGATTCCAATCCTTCTGCTATTATATGTTGAAATTATAACGTGTGCCGCCGCGACGGTTGTCCAAATTATGGTGCCGCTGTTCTGCATCGGGGAACTGTTTCGCAACTTATACAGGTCGATTCGTTTATTAGATCAGAATTCGCGCATCATACTGTATAACACCTGTTTGAAGATATCTTTGGAAATGGTTATTTAGGAAAATGTACAGGGTTATTATTTTTCTTACAGCCATACAAATACATTTATAACTTTACTAGCTACACAAGTTTCATTTCATTTTTGCTCAGTTGTAAACTTGTGAACGTGCGAACTTTTTAAAATATCTACGTAGTCTTATATTTTTTTGTGATACCGAGTAATTACGGATTTCATCTAAAAAGAAGAAAAAAGAAACGTTCTCGATAGATGCAGAAAAACAAACCAGTGTCTAAACTAAACATTTAAACCTTATATTAGATATATTTGCTGATAATACTAGCCATGAGTAGCCAAAAATATTAATAATAGATTTCTTGTATTGCGTATGTATTTTTGGAAAAAACTCTGACATCTTATAAAGGCACATATACACGCGCTATTTTTAGACGACGACTATACTTTTATAAAACTAATATTCCAATTATTATGTACATAAATTCATATATAATTACAATAAAAACGGATTATAAAAGAGCGTTTGAACAGATTTAAAATATAAATAGGAGATCTACTTTTCCCGTCAATCTATTTAAAAATGCTAAACACATTTTAACGAATCTTGGCATAGCGATAGCTCAGATGCTCGATAACTTGGCACAAATCTCATTTAGTAACATCGCGAGCTTTTTACGCGAAACAAAATTCACAGTAGATAGTTGTAGGAGGCCGGTAGAGTATAATAAAATTTACATTTATGCAAACAGGTTAAATCATTAGATAAGTAGAATGTAAATGATAAACGCGAGAAATCAAGTTATTTATAACGTCTGATTCAAGGCGTTTTAAACAGTTTGCATCGTGTTATATTTTTTTATGTTTGGCAAAGAAACCATAGGAACTATCAATTTGAGCAGTCAGAATGCTAGAGAAATTTGCGATGCATTGTCAGAATTAAAATAAATCAGTAATTGGAACTAGTGGTAACTTTATTGGATTTCCGGTAGTCTGCCAACTTTTCATCGTAATACACTGGATATGTGAAAGAACATCCAAAACTTCCCAACACAGAACTCAAGGGTCATCATTTTTTACAAAATCACTACCGACTTATTCGAACACTAATTATAATTTGCTAAGGACCATTTGCAAAATCATAATAACTACTAAGAAAAAATTATCGAACATAAAACCACGTTTTACCGTCTATATATAACAATAATTAACTAAATAGCAGTGGCGGAAGGTGCAATTTTCCGAAACGGAACCCGACACAACATATAGGTACCAATATGCATAAATGCGGTCTACAAATCGCTCTAATAATTAGATTCTACATAAAAGCAGGCGGGTTATATGGACCCTTCGCAACTGCTAAAGAGCCCACACGGCGAACAATTCTGCCAGCTTATGCTTGCAGGGGCGGCCACGGACGAAGACTCGGACCTGCTGTCTCGGGAAAGCCCGCAGTCGTCCCTTGTGCGCCGAAGAGGGTCAACGCGGAGTTTTAGTTAGTACAGCTATACTCTAAGTGTGTTCCGCGGAACCCTGGGGTTCCGTGATACCTCTGTCGGGGTTCCGCAAGAATTTAGAAAAAAAAATCAAAACACCTCTCTCAATAATAATTAGTAACTGTTACATTGTACTTTTATTATGTTGATTAATAAAAAATACACTTATAAAAACAATTGTTTTATTGTAGGGTTCCATCAAGTATTTTGCTTCCCAAAAGGGTTCCGCCATTTAAAAAGTTTGAGAACCACTGAGTTAGTAGGCCGTTGCGTAGGGACTTAGGTTAGGTTCATCGGTTAGGGAATCGGCCCGACCGCCGCCCGAGGGTCCCGGGCCGCTTCAATTGTCGAGTCGTAAGGCAACGGTTACCCCAACATAACCGCTCAGTCGCCCCTCGCGAAGACTGGGCGGTAGTAATAAGGGAATTACTCGGCGAAAAAAAATAATAAAAAAAAAGCTTATGCTATTTGTTACGAACATTGATCTTCACGGCTTGCCGGTCTCCATTGTCATTAAAAATAATGTATTGCACCTTTGCAAACGCAATTGTAATATGGAAGAAAGATATACTTTCTCATGGCAACAGTATTTTTGGCAGTTTTTGTATGTGGTATTTTGAACGGATCGTTGTTAACGAAAGGTAAGAAACCAGCTGTCTATAGAATAATAGCGTTTTTTTTTTGTGGTTGGAGAGAAGCCCCTCGCCGATAGTAAGAAGTCTATAAGAAACCAGGTGGCCAGTCCAGGAGGCTTTACAATACATTTTTAACTGAATCTCGAGATGAGCAGGTGTGGCGCTTAATATCCAGTTTTACGAATCTGCATCGATTGTTACATTAGAAATTCGATTTACACAGCACTGCGAGTCAGAATAGGCACTCGTTATTTTAAAGATAGCCTACAGCCTTCCTAGGTAATCGGCCTATCCAACACTAAAAGAATTTTTGAATTCGAACCAGTAGTTCCTGAGATTAACGCGTTCAAACAAACAAACTCTTCAGCTTTATATAATAGTATAGAGTATAGATAAACAAACAAACATCCAAACATTTTCACAATCTTTCGCATTCATAATATCAGTAAGAAGTAAGATATCTAGTGCACGAACAAGCCTACAACCCTACCTAATTCAACATAATTTATTTTTAATATTGCAAAGATGTCTTTCAATGTACCTTCTCAATTAAACTCCGACAGAAATTCCGTAAATAACGAATCCCAAATTGAAAAGGGATACACGAGTGACATTAACCCAAAGATTATTTGTCCACATAGCTACCATATACAGAAATATCGTCGAATGTTATCAGCCAAACCCAAAGTAAATAAACTTAAGGTACGGTTCCGATGGCAACGATAAATGCGGCCTTTTTATAGTCGCGGTATGTCGTGCGATTACAAACTATAATACCGCAGTCATAAGATTAATACAAATTAAACAAATCGATGCCTCGTCATGATTTTTTTACCAGCACCAAATAAATACTATTCCTGATTCATTTTATTGGTATAACTCAAAAAACAATGATGTCGATTGTAAGAACATCACCAACAGCTAATATTAAGCAGTTTTCTCACTTGCCTGTCAATTGGTAAATACGTCATGATTGATTCCTTCTTAACTGAATTTCGGCCACAGCGGCCAATCTTAATGGAAATCAGCCAAGTACGCAGGACATATTATAATGCACACGTGTGCGCATTACACAGATTCACTTTCTGTTCCTTCACTCTCATAGTCCGATGAGACGGCAATCCGACATGACCGAAGAGGGATCAGGCGTAAAACGTGCTTTACGTGATTAAACACCTCACAAACATACCAACACAATTACAGACTCGCTAAAACTCGCATCTTATTACCAAAATCTGCTGTAGTCGTGTTAAGAATCGTACCTTAACACAAACGCGCGGTAGCGCGTTACTTATCAAACGGTGAATCACACACACCCTTTCAGCGTTGATAACAGGCCAAAAGTGTACACATATTGACTCATAATTATAATTGTACAACTGAATGTTGCGTAGGAGACAAGGAAAACGTGTAAGCTATAATTAAGTTTACTAAAAATGTTATGGTGCATGGTAAACTAAAGACTATAGTAATTACTAATCAATATCCCCCCAAAAGTTTTGGCTGTGCTGTAAATCGTCACACGATTTCTTGTTTTCAGTTTAAAATGTGATAAGAGATAAGCCAATCGAATTGATATTATTCAAAGCGAGGTTTAAAGTTTTTTTTTTATTATGTGGGCATCGCTTGACGGCGACCAGAATGAATGAATAAAATAAATACACATCGATGCTGAAACGGACTCGCGACTAGATATAATGGAGGTTTTTGCATAAGGTTTATGTTGTCATGCAGTCAGGTACCAACTGTTAGTGTGAATAAGTGTCAAAATATAAGTGTTGTCCTACTGTGTTGTGACAAATTGTAACATATAGGCTACTTATTACCCAGTAATTTATACCCACAGGAAATTATGGGATTATTTCATCAGATTTTGTAAATAAATGGTGCTAGCATCATATAGATGACTACAGACTGGTACAGTATTGTAGGGATTTTTAAAGTTAGAAAGCCTTTCATCCCTTTCAAACCTTCACATGGGCAAAGACGTAGACAACACCTAGTTTGTACGTAAATTAAAAGCACTGAATCGGGTCATCTCTTATCACATTATGGACAGAATATGCATGCAATAGTCATCTATTGGATTGATATAACAATAATTATTGCCTAGACATACAAGACTCAATGTTTTCCTTCCCATTAAACTTCGTGGGTCAAATAAGGCCCACATAAAGTAATGTCAATTATAATTAGATCCATGTTTCTATATCTATTTTTGCCAATTTCCATACACAAGACGATCTGTATGAAATTATCTGGCATTGACAATCTATTTGTTGTCAATTGGCAACCTTATGACTAATAAACATATATCATGTATATAAATAAATGATGTTTAATACAAAAAGATTGCCACCTGTGTTTCATCTAACATAGCAGAGAGGCGAACAACGCTTAATAAGTAATAATATTCTAACTTATTTTTATATGTGATAGACTTTATATTAATACAGAATAATGTCACAAACAATTTATTATAGTTTTATAACAATCATAAATTTTATATTAATGTCTATATAAATAATTTAAATAGTATGACCTTTTAATTTGCTCAATACAAATATATTGGAGGAGGCAAAAGATAATTTTATAATCTCTTTGATATATATTTTGCTTGCCAAAATTTCTTTTTGATTTTTATAAAGAAATGTTAATCATTAATGCATAAATTTATATATTTGATAAAGAAGATTTCTAAGAACGGTTTCTATCAATTATCAAAATGTACTAGTTATCATGGTGATAAGATGCCGAAATTATAACTTGGTTATCATATAATTATACAGTTTGAATTGTTGTTAAATACCTGATAATGACTTGGTTTTATAGCATGTTAAAAACTTCAATTTAGCTTTATCTAATTATTTTTGCAAAAAGCCGATTTTAATAACATCAATATTTTTACACATGAAAGTATAAGTCTATCTGGCAACAATTATAAATAAACAATTGGCGGGCAGTTTGTATTCCACGACTTCTGTAGGCTAGCATGTTGTCATAAGGAAAAAGGATGTTACTTCCATGTAACTTTATATGGACAAAAAAAATGGATATGTCTTTTTTTACAGATTATAAATATGTTTTTAACTCAATTTTGAAAAATAAAGGATTTTTTTCATTATCTCAGCAAAAAAGTTCTCATTGGCGATGCTATGGTTTATAGATGATGATATTTATAATAAAACAACTGATGCTATTCTAATCACTGGTATACTAAAAAGTTATGTCGAAAATGTAAAAAACATATACAATGAAACTTGCAAATAAAATAAAATAAAACTCTACAGAGATTGACACAAGTCAGTTTGATCATTAAACTTGCAAAATTATAGTAAACACAATGACACTGAATACAATAAACAAAGCTGCATTGAGATTCCAATGTATAACTGATAAGTGCAGTTTAACAATACATATCTGCCACGATAAGTTCTTGTAATTTGTTTATTAGAATTAAAACTGATTAGATATCAAGTATTCATACTGGGTTTGACCAAATCAGGCCTTGATGGCTATTCAGTGATGTTTGGGCAGGACGAAGTAGCATAGGATGCTTGTGCCACTCATAAAGGGGATAAAATGTACCATAATCTTTAACGATTATGCATACATTGTATTATTTGACCCCTAATCATGTTATTGTTTTCATCATTACAATATTTGTGAAGTAAAAAACGGATTAGATTATTTCAATCATGTTTGAAATATTTATAATATCTACTTTGTACGATGGGTCCATTCCATACCAAATTGGTTTATGCTTAGAGACTTGCCCTGTGCTGAATGTTTATATGGAAAGATTATATGATTCATATTGACGAATGAAAGGCTAATTGGCTTAAGCAACCTTTTTTTTGCAATACTAAGTTTCATACATATTTAAGATCAGCACTCTTTTCTATGTTTTTTTTAAATAGTTAATTATTTTTTTAAAAAAAATTCACTTAAGTCAATTAACCTATAAACCGTAAGTATGATTCTGATTATATTATAAATGCAAGTTTAGATGTTTGTTACAAATAAATACAGAAAAAGATGAACAGATTTGAATGAAATTTGACACACTGGAAGACCATTTCCTGGATTAACACATGGGCTATGTTTTATCCCAGCAATTTGCACCCACAGAGAATTATGGCATTATTTAATCAGATTTTTTAAATAAATGACGCTAGCATTGTACAGATGACTACAGACTGTTACAGTGTTGTAGGGATTTTTATAGTTGGAAAGCCTTTCATCCCTTTCAACCCTTCACATAGGAAAAGATGCAGATGACACCTAGTTTGTACGTAAATTAAAAGCACTTAATCTCTTATCACATCATGGACAGAATATGAACTGCGAAAAATGAGTGCACCAGTTGAGCCTCTGTCTACCCCTTCGGGAATAAAAGACATGAGTGATATAGGTATATGTGAGTGTGTTAATACTCAATTACAACCTGAAGGTGGATTTAGGGTCAACAATGTCATAAGGGCTTTTCAGATATTACTTGCAGCAAGTAATGCTGCAAGTGTGTTACTCATTACAGATAACGCCTGACTCATTACTTGATTTCTCACATTAATATCATCACAAGAACATCTGTTACTCACTAGAAAGTGAACAAAAACTTAACATAACCTTACCTCCGGAAGCGATGTAGAATCCGCTCGGAGAATATTTGGCGACGTTAACTTGGCAAGAGTGCTCCGTATACACATCAGAGATGGCGGGATTCTCAATATCTCTGATTATAACTGAGTTACCGTTGGTATACAAGAAATTTTTCCCCTTCGGATCACCGCCCAATACGAGTGGTGTACCGCGCTGGGTTCTCGGTAACGCCGCAAAAGTATACTCTGTTGACAAATAATCACTCAATGAAACCATAAAACACGATACGGAACTGAGTTATCAACGTTTTGTGACGGCCTGAATCGGCGACACCCTTTGCAGAAATATATTCAAATAACACTTACTATTTGAATAAGACATTTTATTACTACACTTCACTAACTAAACACTAATATGTTTATGCTAAAACTATGTGTTACTCAGTACTTTAAATTGTTTTTACTAAAAACACAGTCAGCCGCTAAACCCCATAGCCTTCCAAAAAATGACGTACAGATTTTTTTTGCTATGTTGGCTCTTCTGTCGTTCGTTGACATACCCATATATGGACATAAGAAGTACTATGTACAGTTATTATTATTTGTGAACTCCAAATAATAAAAAAATATTTTATAAGTCCAAATAATTTAAATAAAATCTTTAAAATTTTGCAACTGATTTTAAAATATAAAAAAAATCTAGATTTAAGACGCTGATAAATATTATATAGCCTGGATAGTTTGTGCTATCTGTAGAACTGTCATTTTGACCAGGCGCGCCGTGCGTTCTCGACGTTAATGTCCATACAAATAGGGATGTTCTCTATGTCAATGATTGTAATAATCGGATGATTTAACATATCGATACAACATTAAAATGTAATCAAAATTCTGCTGATTTAAATTAATCTGTCATCATTAATAATGTTAATGAGTATTGAATATCTCAAATCGTTGACATTGATCTTTATGCCCTTTTACTAGTTTTGCCATTATAAACTAGCAAAAGCAAATATCTAAATTGTACTTACATAATATAAGAGACATAATATAATAAAGTTCCTTTAATTTTTCCGTTAATTTTTTTAAAACTTTAGAGGTTGACTGGCCAGTAAGACATATCACCTTAAGTTCAACAGTTTATTAAGAATAAGTATTCCAACGATTTAAATCAACTTTTTACAAAATATTACTAAAGCATTCTGTTGGGCAACATTTTATTTACACAAATCATCTCACAAATAGTTAGGCGTTTTCATCGTTAAGCTGTATATTGTAACATTGGTTAATAAGCATAAAATAGGTTTAAACCTAATTATAATACATCCAATGTACCATACACAAAATATAATATTTTATCCTATTAAATTATGCCAAAAAATAGAATTTTATTTTAATACCCAAAATCCCAATATCGCGTGTAGGCTATTATAATGAATTCTTAAATATTTATTTTTTCCTGGATTTATTTGTACTTGCTGTAGAGATTGCACGTATTTTATGATTGTTTAATTCGATACATTTTTGTGAACGAATAACAATGTTTACATTTATTGTATGTTACAAAATCGATTCTATAAAATGTATGGACATCTCTAGATTCAGGTTCTTGAAGTCGAGCCTTTCTTTTTTTTATAATCACTTGTCAAAAATGCATTGAACGAAGTGGCAGCGTCATGTGATGAAATAAAATTATTTTTTTACGAAACCTCCTCTACGTTTATGTGCATTATATAGAAGTTACGGGTGATGTTCACGATCGGGATATTGGTTATTGTCGGAAATAGTGTTATTGTGCCACTATTTTGCGATATTCGTTGACACTAGTTTCCACGTGGTGAACGTCAGAATCGGTCGACGTGTTAATACTTGTCGCCGTATTCCTTGTGCCTGATAAATTTATTTGAAGTGATGGAGACCTTGAACATGGCGAAGCTGAATTTATCAAGTGTGCGAAGCAATACCTCGATGGACAAAGTTCCTAAAGCGGAGACATCTGATGCCAAATCGGAGCCAATAGTAAGTTGTTACCATGCGTTTATTCCTGCATTAAACCTGTAAATCATGAATAAAACACTATAAAACAACATTTCGAAGATATCTGAGGTAGTGTATAGAATGTTCTAGAATAAAATTATCATTTTAAAATGTACCATATGATACCGCATTTTGTTTCATCGCTGCATAACATCGGAGCAGATCGGTTTTCACATGACCAAATACAGTAAAACACAAATCAAACTCAAATAATAAATGAATTGAACGAAAATTCTAGAATTTAACATATTTTGTGGTCAAAGTGAGAAATTTTGCGAGTACGTTTTTATATTGAAATGTGACGCGTAAATAATACCATGTGATGCGCTTTGTTATCTGCGAGGTGCGGAAATAATTGTTTCAAAAGCTTTTCAATCAGCTTGTTACCTTCAATAACAGTATCTGATAATTTAAATATGCATTTGAATGTTTTGCACCATATTGTGTTCCAATTCAGTGGCACTGTTTATTTATCATCTTGGTAGGTACAGGATTTAAGCATTCCCTCATACAAAGGATATGAAATTAGATAATGGTTTTAAACTGTCAAAAAACTTATAATTCATAATTGTGTTGCATCATTCAGTCTTAACCACAGATTTCTAAGTTAAATGTTAGTATTTTTAGTCCTTCACTTAAATTGACAGTAGACCCACATTTATAAACAATTGTTATATTGTGGAAAGTAGTGGATATTACGAATATGTACAATAATAAAATAAATTCAAAGCAATCACAATACTTTAAATGGGCATTTGGATCATGCATATGAATCAGAGTAAACAATATGGATATTGTTGGAATTAAAATACCATTGTTGACTTGCAATAAATCAACTGCTAGATATGTGTTCAAGAGAAATATATTCAGTAAAATTTATGTATTGCATGCAAATACATATTATAATGCATTACTTATTTATCATGTCTGCTTTACAAAAGAATGTGTTCCATATTTAAATGGTTATTATTTTTTTCTAATGGCCAGCTATTTCTACTGGCCAGGGTGGCGTTACTGTCTACAGAGATTTTATATTCTTGACATGTACTTCTTATTATACATAAGTTGACAATAATAAATGTGGATGATGCAAAAAAAATGCATAAATGATATGGCCTAGTTTGTATTACAACAGCGGGGCTAATGTTAACCACATTGGGATTCTGTCCAGAGCTAAATGTTAGAAAAATCCATGTATAAATTATTTTCCAACTAGAGACTCAAACTTAAGAATTTATGGTCCACAACTCAGTATAAACTCAAGCAATTATTTGAAAATGCACTTAATCTATAATATACCTGGGGTTCAAAGGAGTTTTGTATTAATATTTATTTGAATAGAATTCCAAATTAATGTAATCAATGGATTACTTTTATGGATTAAAGCAAAGTGTCAGTGAAAAATGTTGCTAAATCTAGTATTATATTAAATTCTCTGTATAGTTTGTAACAAATTTTATGAAATTAAAATAAAAAAATTGGTTTACTACTTCCTAAAATTGGTTTCTAAAAATTGGTTTCTAAAAACTTTACTGTCTAATATCAGTGTTGTTAAAAACCTTGCAGTGGCGAAGCCATTTATTTAAATATTATACCTATTGCGCCCACTAAAAGTGATTTCCTCATTTAACAACTATTAAGTATTATTTAACATATTTTTATTATTTTTAATACAATATAAAAAAAATATTTTATACAATTAGCTGTGTACTGCTTATATGAGCTTCTATTTCCAGTTATTGTAATTTAATTATAATAAAACAGAGAGACAAATTTAATGTTTTGCTGCACATGTGACTGATTTAAAAATGATATCAATAATTTATATTTATAATTTATAATATTTACTAGGTGCTTGCAACTGTCTGTCTGAATGACCATTTTAATAAAAATTCCATTTATATTTTTCTGGCATATAAGTTAATATAACAATTATTCAATGTATATTCAAAATTATATGCAATTTTTAGATAATCATCCTAGAAAATAACTTTACAAGCATTAGCTTTATAATATTAATAGGTATAAATTTTAATAAATACATCCTTTGGAGTCAGGGAAAAAGATCAATCAAGTTAATAGAAATTTGGCATATACAATATTATGTATATCTAGTTCCCAAAATGGGGAAAAAATATTCATTCTACAAGCCTTTGCAATTTCCTTCCATCTGCCTTTATCTCAATCAAGTGTAACTTAGCACACACAAATTGGTTGCAGAACAATTTTGGTTCAGTTTTAATACCATCCACCTTCATTGTCTGAAATACCATGCAATTTCTATCATAACAATATCTTTATTATTTACTAGCTTTTGCTCGCGGCTTCGCCCGCGTGAAGGTGTTTTCCAGGACAAAATTCCACTGTTTGATAAAAGTCTTGCTACATATTTTCCCGGTACTTATAGGTTCAAACTAATTTTATCCCCAATCTATAATTTCAGTTCAATCAGTCGAAAATCTAAGAACATTTATACAAACTTTCATCCCCTATTTTATCCCCTTAAGGGTAGAATTTATCAAAATCCATTCTTAGGGGATGCCTACGTCATAGTAGCTTTATGCATGTAAAGTCTTAGCCCGATCCGTCCAATGGTTTGGGCTGTTCCTTGATATATCACTGTCAGTCACCTTTGAGTTATATATTATATTAACAACTGAAGTTAGCTAAAATTGAGTTTCTCGAAGCCGACCACTATTTATGTACTATGTATTTTGAGACTATGCAATTTTGTCGCGTTCGCGATTCACTTTCACTTTTGTTGAGTTTCAGAACGCGATATTAGATCCTCCAACGCGCACGCGAATTTGAACTTTATGCAGCGGTAATAAATTACAAATTGACTCTCCATTTTATTTAGAAAAAGTTTGTATGGGAAATAGAAAAATGCTGTTTTGAGGATTTTCCCGGCAATTATTCGAATTTTTCTCACCTTTTAAATCTTCCCTAGACCTCCACGAATAATTCAAGACCAAGATAAGATAAATCCGTTCAGCCGTTCTCGAGTTTTAGCGAGACTAACGAACAGCAATTGATTTTTATATATATAGATTAGCAAAACAAAAATTAGGAACAGGTTGTAATATAGCATAATTAATAATAATAATAATAAGCCCGCAGGGGCGGCTTTGTGGCGAGCCGACGGTGAGTGGCGACACCGCGTTCCCTGATTCCGTGGGGGCCAAATGAGACCCCCTGACCCTTGGCTTGCCTTAACTGGCCGGCTAGGGGTGGAAGTCGCAAGAGCTAAGAACCTCAGCTCTAGGGTGGAAGTGCTCAATCTGCGTAATAGCGAGGAAGCCCGCTCCGGGACGCGATAGCGACCCGCGATGGTGAAATCGGTGCACACCTCTCGACACCCTTAAGCCACCCACACCGGTGTTGCGTCCTTGGCTTACGCCACTTATGGGATGCCCATCTAGTGGGGGGCAAGTCACCGTCTGCCTTGAATACATAAGATTGAGACATTTTACTTGGCAGGCGTCCCGTTGTCTCAATCAATAGCCCAGCAACCAGTCCAGCTAGATCCCATCCATAGACCCAATATAATTCCCATCTTTTCTGCAATAGTCCCTGCACCTTGCAAGCGCTGTCTTTGGCTGTATTTCCTCCATAAGTACAGACAGAGAGAGTACTCGCAAGGTGTATAAACCCCAACTAGAGTAATGTATCTAAAAGGGGCCTCTATGTGTTGGATCCATGTCCCCACGCAAGCCTTCCAAAAGGACCGGCCTTTATGCCGTGATTTCCCGCAGGAAAGATACAACATAATAATAATATTAATAGTTGTAATATTGGGTGTAACCTGTAATGGCTGTGTGTTGATGTAAATAAACAAATAAATAAAAAAAGAATATAAATATATAGCACACACAAATTAGTTGTAGAACTGTTTTGGTTCAGATTTTAATACCATCCACCTTTATGACTTCATTGCCTGAAATACCATGCAATTTGTGTCATAAAAATATCTTTGTTTATTATCAAAACAGAAATTAGGAACAGGTTGTAATATAAAATGTAGTAACATGTTGCAATACAATAATGATGCAAGAACACATTTCATTGAACAACATTGTGACACATTGGTGTGTTAGAAAGCTCTTGTTATGCTTTGTATGGTTTGTTTACTACATTTTGTTTACGTTTTTTATTATAATCGTAATTTCATTATCTTAAAAATATTATAAATTTGATAAAGATATTTGGATATTTAGATTTAAAAACAGAAGGCACTTAAGGCCTTTAAAATTTCGTCATATTAAATTTTAAAGACCGAAATATCCATGATTATTAATTAGTTTTACGTTTTTCTTTCAACTGCGAGAACTAATCACTAACTAGACGTGAATTTAAATTCTTTACTTGCCAATACTTGTTTAGTTACCCAGATTAAAGGTGAAACAAAATGTATGAAAATGGACCTTGAGGTATCGCCTTAATGGTTTTAGAATAAATTTGACAGATACAATGTCCTGGATTAACATACCACTATACTAATAAAGTAAATTTGTATATTGGTATTAATTATTCAGTATTTTGTTATGTTGAATGACAAAACGTCAGAAATGCGATGGAACATCATATGACTATAAGACATGATTGTATATGTGTTTATTTGTAAGGCATTTAGGTTGATTTTTATATTGAAAAAAACATTAGCAGTTAACTTTAGCAATTTTTTTCAAGCATTACAAGCAAGATCTAGTCGCATACAAAAATTATTATATTAGTTAAATTCTTAAATATTTTCAATAATATAATATGTAACTATCCTTTATTCTCATATTCAATTATTAAATTATTCAAGAAACATTTGCTATGAAATGTTTTACTGCCTACTTCATCATAAGACAAAGTGTGCGTCGAAGCACTCTCTGATTACTTCTCTGTCTACTACTTCAGGTCCAAGTGTGTTCTTATGACACACTGACACCACTAATTGGGTTGATCTCATAAGATTTTTAAATCTTATCATGTTTGCACATTACTCATGTCCAATTTGACTGTTCTAGTTTTGCACGTAACACTTTACATTGCAAACTGTGTCATGCTAATCTATACCAAATTTTGCAATCTATGAGTACTTTGTGCAATTTCGACCTGGTTTAATTAAATTGATACTTTTTTTTAATTAAAAGCCAATTGCTGTGCAGAGTTATTTTAAATTGTTTTTTTTTTAATTGTTTGAAGTAGGGACATTGTATTAAAGGAACATAACACATGTAATGACTTACAAATTCCAAGCACCTATTTGATTCATTATGCCTTGTATTGATATAAATGATGTGGCTACAGCCTCAGAGTATTAAAGTCACAATTTGTTTGTTGCAGACGCTTACTGACCACGAAGAAGACTACCATTGCGAGTACGTCGACGACATATGGAAGAGCCTGCTCGAGCAGGAAGCTGAAAGGACCACCATACATCTGCAGTCACCACAGGTAATTAAACAAAAACAGTCTTTAAATTGCCTGCTTTCCCCTCCTTAAAGACTGATTTGCCATGTCTGTGTGTAAACTTATCGTCCATATAATAGAAGGCTACCAAATATAAAAGTCATGCTCCTAAATAATCAGTAAATTGAAGAGTACTATATGCATTTACTGTCTTATATGTTAACTGGTGTATTTTATTTACTAGTACATTGTGAAATAGGCCGCTATAATTTTTTTGGCTAGGGAATGCAACCTAGAGATTGGCGAAAAGAGATGATCCCATTGGATAAGTTTCGGATTAAGATAGCTCTATAACTGTCGAGGTTCCGCTTCATCACGAAAAAATCTTAATATAATTAGATGGTATGTAACAAAAACATGATAGTTAGGCAACTATATTTGTATTAAGAAGATACAATAACCTAAAAAATTTTTTTTACTCCAAATTAATACTACCGCGTGGTGTTTCGCTTTTAATTTTTTTGTCTACGCGAAGTTTTTTCCTTGGTTTTGAGTAGGGGATTGCCTGCCCAAACACACCACCACAACTCCTGTAAACCAGGAGCAGCAGTGGCACGCATTTTATAAATAAGAGTTGGAAACATGAATTGTCCATTTCCCTCCAAAGCAAAATGGGCTACAGAATAATTAACTAAGGAGGCAGAGGTTGGTTTTGATAAGTTTTCAATTGAGAACGTTTATTGGTGTATCACGACGTCCTTTATCTAACGTGGGGGTGGGCAGAGGTGGCCTCGATTGTGATCGCCCACTTTCTGTCAATTCAGGTCTGATGTGACATGGTTTAGATAAGGTGGAGCTAGGTATTTTGATGTTGAACACTGTTATATTAGAGTTGTATTTTTAATGCAGGACATATTGTTTGTCTGGTGGCGAAGGCCTCCTTTTGTAATAACAGTAATGGATGTAATATTTCTGTTGTTCTTTTTGTAATTTTTCCCTTGAATTTGTCTGTTAAATATTATAGTTGTAATATCAGCTGTCAAAACATAATGTTTAAACATTATTTGATGTGAATTAATGGATGAGTTTAAATAATGACATGAGCACCTATTTAAACAAAGGCAGGGCAGAGAATATGGAAATGTTATATTTGATATTCTACAAGGACTTTACGTACTAATAAAATATCGGATTAAATTAGTATTTATATATAAAGAAAATAAATTATATAAATATACAATCAAAATGTAAGATTTCTTTACATGAAATTATGACGAAAGTTGTGACGAAATGACGCAAAAACACCGTTATTCGTTTTGAATTCCGTATTGTACTACGATCTAAGCTATTGCATCATTCGTATTGCCGTTCGATTTTCACCCACAATACTTTGTAATTAGGTTCAGTGTTGCATTATGCGTACATAGACCGTCATACAAGGGTTATAATGATTCCCTTGGCGAGTCGCAAGGCCTTCATCCGCATTAAGGCGTGTATAATTCAGGGCAGACGCAAGATTGTGCAATATTGATGTTTAATACTGTCTTATCATTATCCTATTGTAAAATGACTTTGATCACCCTGAGATTGCACTATTTAATTACTAAGTTAACAATCTGTTTTGACCCGCGTGTTTATATTTTATGAAAAAATAAATGAAATAATGTCGAGGGTAGGTTGATACTATTATGCGTTCGGCCCTCGAGGTAATAACTTAAAGTCTAACCTCCTTATTCATAGACGTTATTTATCTAAGCTCTATCTTTGCTGTCATAATAAGTATGTTTCTCAGTGCTGACGGCATGGCAGCCTTCGCAGTGCGTAGACATACGGCCGTTGTGATTGGCTAATATTGAGATACAACTTGAATCTAGTTGGCTGTCAGATAAACAGAGCTGAGAAACAGACTTGTGATCACAGCAATGCTCCGTCCTTAGATTAATAACGTTGAATAAGGGGGTAAGACTTTTTTAAAAACCTTGTTTGGTCTGGGATTGAATTTGGTAACAGCCGTTTTTAATAAACGATCCCAATCTCAATCTTCAATCCGATTCTGAGGTGAACCAATCAAAATAACTCATTTGTAAGTGTGTCAAAACACTTCGTTCTGATTGGTCCATTTTTGAAGAAGAATAAGATAGAAAAAGTGATTAGGATCGTTTATTGGAAATGGCGGTATATCGTAGAACGGTAACTATTTGCCTAGATTAGGTATTTGCTATATTATTTTCATTTTCCACCTCTGTCCATCCATTTTATGATTCAGGTACAACATTGTTTATTAAATAAACATTGTAATTTCCAAATATCTTCTATCAAGGGGAATTGTTGAAGATTGTAACATAATGATTTTTCAAGTTTACGCGAATGTTAGACATTTAAATTAAACTATTTTATGAATTTCATCACGGTTCTAATATTTTACTTTTCTCCCGACGTTTCGATTTTTCGCTTCAGTCCCCCCGTGACCATGAAGGCTGCAAAGTCTTCGAAACGTTGGGAGAAAACTAAAATATAAAAAACCGCGATAGAATCCGAAAAGTAGTTTAATTTAAATTGTAACGTAATATAATGGTTGTGATTTTTTTTTTGAGGAAACCAAGAGTTAGCACGTGTTGTTGGTGTCGACGTCGAAAACCCTCGTGACGTCAATCACTCGGAAAAAATATATCTTTATTTACAACAGTTTACACCCTACAAACGGTTTATAACAATATCGTTCATGTCTGTTTACTAAATAAGGATGTATCTACATTGACAAATACAATTATTGCTAACAAAACATATGTAAATATGCTTGTGGTAAAAAATATACTAAATATATAGGTACATTTACATTCTACTCGATATAAACGTATCTATATCTACGCAATTTTTCATAGAATTTCCTATCTGTCCAAGCACGCTGATCTCGTTGGTCCAAATATTTTAGTTTCACATATGAGTATTAGAGGGCCCGAACCTCTGCGCCATTCGACCATGCATTGACCCAGTTTTAGCTAGATTTTTTCAACTTTTTTGCTTGATCGACCTATTTTGCCTACGTCTGCGCGGTGAACGAGTCGCTTATATTGTAAAGTACTGCGGCATATTCCGTTTTAAATATAATAATAATAATAATATCAGCCCTGTATTATATACTGTCCCACTGCTGGGCAAGAGCCTCCTCTACTACTCAGAGGGATTAGGCCTTATTCAACCACGCTGGCCTAGTGCGGATTGGTAAACTTCACACACTTTCAAAATTCCTATAGTGAATTTCTCAGATATGCAGGTTTCCTCACGATGTTTTCTTTGACCGTTAAAGCAAGCGATAATTCACAAAGAAATTTCGTTTTTATTTCCAGATAAATGTAGGTAGATATTGTAACTTTGACTTCTCGGATGACCAACACCTCAGTCCTCCCCGTGACCACGAAGGCTGCAGTCTTCGAAACGTGGAGAAAATTATAGTATAAAAACCGTGTTAAAATCCGCAAAATAATTTTATGTTATTATTTCTAGATAAATTGAACTGCCTTGTACTTTCCTATAATTATTATTAATAACGTATTTTGACAACTGACGTGGAGGTATTTATGGATATTCTTAGTGGAATGACATGATGTGGTTTGCAGTTCGAAATTCCGGATGTTGCAACAGTTTATGGGCGGTCGTATCGCTTACGATAATGCGAGCGGCTTGATCGTCTCGTCAGTTTAACTGTCTACTGCACAGTTTTTAATCTATACTAATATATAAAGCTGAAGAGTTTGTTTGAACGCGCTAGTCTCAGTGACTACTAAACCGATTTTTTTTACTAATAGGAAGCTACATTACTTCTGAGTGCTATAGGCTACTTTTATCCCGGAAAAACTTTTGCATGCGGACGGAGCCGCAGGCATGAGTTAGTTATATAAAAGTATATAATTGTGATGTAAGGAAATAAAAGAAAATAAACCGCCGAAATGCCGCTGATGGTAGGATATATTTGATATTCGCCCGGATAGTGACCATCGTACACAAGTTGTTAAAACCCGCTATAGTTGCCCACGTAAGTGTGTCGCGTTCCGGGATCACCCTGCATATATCCGGTTCCAACAGGCCGGCATAATTGTGTCGACTGGTGAGGGGTAATCATCTCTCGTCAGTCGACATTCTTTAGACCCCACTCCACTTACAAGTGAAGTGAGGTAACTTTGTCATGCTCGTTTAATAAAAAATTGCTCCATATTACAAAAGTATAATATAGAAAATTTAACACTGGCTACATTACAGTCTATGCTTCTTAAGTTTGCCACCGGATGCAATGTCTTTTTATTTTTCTCTATGCAACGGTGTTATTGTGGATGTAGTACATTTGCATAATTAAATTAAGGCGATACCTCAAGGTCCATTTTCATACATTTTGTTTCGCCTTTAATCTGGGTAACTAAACAAGTATTGGCAAGTAAAGAATTTAAATTCACGTCTAGTTAGTGATTAGTTCTCGCAGTTGAAAGAAAAATGTAAAAATAATTAATAATCATGGATATTTCTGCCTTTAAAATTTCGTCATATTAAATTTTAATGGCCGAAATATCCATGATTATTAATTATTTTACGTTTTTCTTTCAACTGCGAAATAATATGAAAATGGACCTTGAGGTATCGCCTTAAAGTTTGTTGATAAATAAGAATAGAGTTCTACTTTATTCAAATTGGTATAACCAAATACTTCATATTTACACGTATTGATACAATCCACATTAAACTGGGCTGGGTTTGTTCAGCATTTATCAGTAGTATCGTAACTGATAGCGATAGTGATCTCAGATCTGCGACACGATTGTTTGTTATCAGAGACATTGACCGCAAAGTGCTTTCCGGTACAATCACATGTCAAAATACCCTAAGGGTTTTTTCTATTGCATAGATTATAGCGGCACATGGTCAAATTGCTGGTGGTAGAATATATTTTGTATCCGCCTGCTGACTATTGTACACAAGGTGTTAAAACTCGCCATAGTGGCAAGTGACTTTTGCCAGGATCAGCCTGTGTAGTGTGCATATCTGGTGCAAACAGGCCGGCATAATTGTGTCGACTGGTGAGGGAAAATCGTCAGTGGACACTCTGGTGCCCTCTCCGTTTACCATTAACTTCAATGAGGTCAGCTGTATCCGTATAAGAAAAATTAAAAAAAGTATTTAAGATAACTCAAACTTAATTCACCATCAGATGAATGACAACAGCATTAAGATGATCGTTTGATAAAGCTGCGTAATTCAATAGTCTCCATAACATTGGAATAATGGTCAAAAAAATCCAAAAATCAGCGCATAAAAACATAAACGCTTTGAAAAAATATCAAAGATTTCCTTATCGAAAAATTTCCAGAGATCAGCGCATAAAAACATGAACGATTCAGCTTTGAAATGTCTAAAAAAGGTGCGCATGCGCTTACAAACACCGCTTTGTTGTTGAAACGTCCATTGTCATTCCACGTGCGTGACTTTGTGGTTAAACGTATCAGAAGTGGCAAGTTTGGTTCCGGTACAGCGATTCGTTATGTAACGTGTCTTTGTCTTATTCAATTGTAGTAATATGCCTTGTGTTACATCTGTGCTAGTTTTTGCATGCGACTCCGTCTGGATGGAAATACTTTCCAGGAATAAATACTTGCAATTATCATCGGTAACAGATATATTAGTCCAGGGCCTACTTTAACCGTGTGCTAAATTTCATAGAAATCCGTTCACCTGTTTCTGCGTTTGTTTCTGACTTGTAACCTCACAAAAATGGTATTTAAATTTCCAGTATGATTGTTTCATATCTTTGCTAGCTTTTGCTCGCGATTTTGTACGCGTAAAAACTGCTCTTCGGATGTCTCACAAATGGAGTCCACTTATAACAAACTTACCTTTTGGCTATATCCATTTTTATTTTTATATTGCCTTTGTGGGCAATCAACGAAGCAGTTCCGCCGGTTGGTAAGCAGCATCCGCCGCCATGGATGCTGGAGGCACAACCAAGCCATTATCTACAGCTCATGCGAGATATCATGATCTTGGCTACGTTGGTACATAAAAGGACAAACCAATATTCATTTATATTTATACAAATTGCGTCGTAGGCGATGATTAGTCAAGTGTTCCAACATTCCATTAGGTTTGTTTGTTTTGATTTGCATGATTGAATTTATTTACCTGTTCAAAGTTGAACTGGCCGGCATAATTGTGTCGACTGGCGAGGGATAATCGATACTATATTTAGTATCAGGTTGTGGAGTCATTTTGCTGTATAATGAGATTTATGTGAATAAGGTCTATGTTCTGCAACATATAAATCGAATGCCGCTAATGCCAATTGCTGGAAAGGTTTCGGATAATGTACACGCCTGTGAATATCATTAAAATAATACGGCCTTGGCCATCAAGGCGGTGATTTTATATTTCTGATTTGAAATGTACTTTGCATGAACTTTCGTTCTATCTAGGTTTCATACATATGCGTATATTATAAATGCGTTTCCTTGTATGATAAATAGCAGTGAGAACGATAAGGTAATCTAGTTGGCCATGTAATAGAGCAGAACCCTCATTTCTGCCTTATTTTTATATCCATTACCAGAGCAGAATAGACGGTAATTAAATTAAAATAGAGTCCTAATTTTTAAATTATCACTCTCTGAATCATAATATTTTATTTTTCCGAGCCGCAACGGCCCGTGCAGATGTATCCTTGATCTCGTTTGTGCATTATCTGGGACGCCCTGAGCCCCTACGTCTGCTAACGTGAAGGCCATAGTTCAAATTTAAATAAATATTGTCGCGTAGATGGCTAAAAGTTGATTGATGATTGAGACATTTCGCTAGCTTACTATTAACGTTTAAGAATCATTTATTTCTCATAAGATTATAAATTATTCACATAGTTATTTTATACAGGCGAGCATTTTATAAAGATTGCATACCTACCTTTAGAATGACAACATAAGTAAATTACAAATAACAGTTTCGTAGACACGAATAATATGAATAAATTTTGTTAAATCAACATCAACAATTACACATAACACTCATCGATATAAATACAATTACAAACAGCAGAATCATATTTTGAGCAAGTGCAATAGTACTTTGGTGGGTAATTTTGTGTAGGGATACCCACCTAAGGCAGCGCGGCGGCAATACTCCGATGACTCAGAATAACAGTCTACATCGTAACTGGGCCAGTTAGACGAAATAATTAGTCAGTTAATAACCGATTAAACTTCTAAAGTTAATACAATTACAAGGTCCTGTGGTTCTTTTATTTATGTTGGATAAAGAGGTTTAAAATTTCCATGTTAAAAAAAAATAAGGAAAGAAAATAATTCATGGTTCCTCCTTTAATTATCATTCAGGATTATTGGAAATTTTAACTGAAAAAGACATAGTATCATGTGATATATGTAATTCAATTTGTGCAAAGAATACGCACATAACTTTAGAAAAGTCAGAGGTGCGTGCTCTTGGATTGTGTAACTACGGATTTTCGTCTCGGCATTCTATTCCCAACTAGGCTATTGCCACCTTTAATAATATTAATGTTTATTATACTAAACAATTTAAGGAATTTTCGAGGGTGTGTGAAGTCCACCAATCCGCACTAGGCCAGCGTGGTGGAGTAAGGCCTAATCCCTCTCAGTAGAAGAGAAGGCCCGTGCCCAACAGTGGGACAATATATAATATAGGGCTGATATTATTATTATATATACTAAACAATTATTCTTTTGTCCACAGCTAGAGTTCCGCGGCACGCTGGTGCAGCAGCTGCGTGACGTGACCAAGAAGCTCGGGCTGACGATAGCAACGCTGCACTCGGCCGTGGCCCTGCTCGACCTGTTCATGGACGCGCATCGCCTCCGAGCGGACAGATTGACGCACGTGGCGCTCGCGTGTCTCAGCCTTTCGGGTGAGTAACGTATATCTGTTCCTCACCAATCAGGGACGTAGCTACCTCAGCTAGCCAGAGCAGTGCAGTACCCAGCCCTCGAAGCTTACCTTAGGACCTTTTTTATGTCACATCCCTATAAAAGTTAACAAAGTATCTTATCAAACAGTACATGCACTGGAATGCATCCTTACCTAGTTACACAACTGACTTCAACATATGGTCGACGCAACCTCCTTGTCAAGCAATTGCGGGAAAGATTTCGGTTAGTTTTAGGGCTAGATTCCTGTTCTATGTGAGCATTGGTCGTTCAGACATGAGACAAATCGTGTTAATTTAGCGTAGCGATATAGCTAATGTCTAGTGAACTATTGGTAGAAGATCTTCGGAGTGAGAAAACTAATTCTGTGCTGCATTCGGTGGTCCGGATACTTCCCCGTTTCAAAAAGTCTTAACAATATTTTTGTACATATAAAAGAGGACTAAACTACGTTACTACAACAAAGGATACTTAACTGTCTTTTTATTGCATTTGAAACGCGTCTCAGATGGTTCTAAAACGTTTGGCCTTTATAAATACAAATAAATAATTTAATTCACAATCGAATGTGTTTACATACTTATGTCATCCGACATTGAATTTTTTGCGCGATGACCGATTGTCGACACTCGTAAAGGGAAAGACCGCTGCCTTTTCTCACTCCCACTGAAATGTCAAGGAGTTTTCTTAACGGGAGCGATTGTGAACGCCAGACGGTGTGGGATCAAGCGCCAAATATGTATATACAGTTAGATCATTGTTCTAACCTTTTGGTATGCTAGACTTATGAGGGCGTGAAATAATAACGTAGTGTTTACTAGCTTTTGCTTAGGCTTCTACCGACCTGTAAATCTTTCCTGATGGAAAATTGCACTCCATTTTTTTGGGATGAAAGTACCATATGTGTTATTCGACGATTTGGTATCTGTGGATTGTTTCTTTGAGACTTTCCCGCCCTCACACCCACCACTACAACTCATGTAAACCAAGATCAGCAGTGGCGCGCATTTTTAGACACCCAGCAGTGAAGCTGGGCGAGTCTCAGATCTGTGGACTGTTTGCCAATTTTTACCCAAATGTATTTACCTGCGTAAGAGTATTTGGCTTTTAATATTTAACAGTAATCTGCTGCTTAAAAGAAATCAAACCCAGAATCTAGATAGTAATATTTATTTCGGTTTTGATTTTTATGATAACAAAAAATACATCTTATTAACCACCCACGTCAAGACCTAATTCTTAATCTCCCATCAGAACTGTCTATTGCGTGTCTAACTTCATCAATACCGTTACAGCAAAAAGCGAAGAGAAGTTCAGCAGAGCGCCAACACTAAAGACTTTAGCCAAGATCAGCGGCGTGCAGCTTTGTGGCAAGACGTTCAGGCAACTGGAGTGGATGGTGGGCCAACACGTGCGATGGAGGTTATTGGCGCCAACCCCCGTGACCTTCGCAGCGCTTCTAGCGCGGTATGTGGTCACCGACGCGGATCTCACCACTAGACACCCGAAATTCGTGAGGCGCTTCAAGCGGGACGGGGCTAGGATGCTCGAGGCTTATCTGGATTTGACGCTTTCTGGTGAGACTTGAATTTGGAATTTGTTTATGCGGAATATTTCAATTATGAAAAAAATATTACAGGGTGTTCTTTTTGGTTACTTTGCAAATATGTTTGTCTTTGTCACCCGCACTTATAAAGTTAACTTTTATTTTTAAAGGCAAACTGATATTCATTGTTGAGTATATTTACTAACTATTGCCGATCGTTATGTGTGTGCAGACGTGCGGCTGAAGGTGGTGGAGTGCGTCGAAGTGGGATGCGCATGCGTGGCGTGCGCGCGCGCAGAGCTGGGCCTGTGCGCGTGGCCCGCCTGGCTCGCCGCGCGCGCCGGCCGCCAGCCCGCCGCCGTCGCTCCCGTCGCGCGCCTGCTGCAGCGGTGCGTACTCACACCACACACTACACATACACACAGACACACACACACGTCTGTGCGCGTGGCCCGCCTGGCTCGCCGCGCGCGCCGGCCGCCAGCCCGCCGCCGTCGCGCCCGTCGCGCGCCTGCTGCAGCGGTGCGTACTCACACCACACACTACACATACACACAGACACACACACACGTCTGTGCGCGTGGCCCGCCTGGCTCGCCGCGCGCTGCCGGCCGCCAGCCCGCCGCCGTCGCGCCCGTCGCGCGCCTGCTGCAGCGGTGCGTACTCACACCACACACTACACATACACACAGACACACACACACGTCTGTGCGCGTGGCCCGCCTGGCTCGCCGCGCGCCGGCCGCCAGCCCGCCGCCGTCGCGCCCGTCGCGCGCCTGCTGCAGCGGTGCGTACTCACACCACACACTACACATACACACAGACACACACACACGTCTGTGCGCGTGGCCGCCTGGCTCGCCGCGCGCGCCGGCCGCCAGCCCGCCGCCGTCGCGCCCGTCGCGCGCCTGCTGCAGCGGTGCGTACTCACACCACACACTACACATACACACAGACACACACACACGTCTGTGCGCGTGGCCCGCCTGGCTCGCCGCGCGCGCCGGCCGCCAGCCCGCCGCCGTCGCGCCCGTCGCGCGCCTGCTGCAGCGGTGCGTACTCACACCACACACTACACATACACACAGACACACACACACGTCTGTGCGCGTGGCCCGCCTGGCTCGCCGCGCGCGCCGGCCGCCAGCCCGCCGCCGTCGCGCCCGTCGCGCGCCTGCTGCAGCGGTGCGTACTCACACCACACACTACACATACACACAGACACACACACACGTCTGTGCGCGTGGCCCGCCTGGCTCGCCGCGCGCCGGCCGCCAGCCCGCCGCCGTCGCGCCCGTCGCGCGCCTGCTGCAGCGGTGCGTACTCACACCACACACTACACATACACACAGACACACACACACGTCTGTGCGCGTGGCCCGCCTGGCTCGCCGCGCGCGCCGGCCGCCAGCCCGCCGCCGTCGCGCCCGTCGCGCGCCTGCTGCAGCGGTGCGTACTCACACCACACACTACACATACACACAGACACACACACACGTCTGTGCGCGTGGCCCGCCTGGCTCGCCGCGCGCGCCGGCCGCCAGCCCGCCGCCGTCGCGCCCGTCGCGCGCCTGCTGCAGCGGTGCGTACTCACACCACACACTACACATACACACAGACACACACACACGTCTGTGCGCGTGGCCCGCCTGGCTCGCCGCGCGCGCCGGCCGCCAGCCCGCCGCCGTCGCGCCCGTCGCGCGCCTGCTGCAGCGGTGCGTACTCACACCACACACTACACATACACACAGACACACACACACGTCTGTGCGCGTGGCCCGCCTGGCTCGCCGCGCGCGCCGGCCGCCAGCCCGCCGCCGTCGCGCCCGTCGCGCGCCTGCTGCAGCGGTGCGTACTCACACCACACACTACACATACACACAGACACACACACACGTCTGTGCGCGTGGCCCGCCTGGCTCGCCGCGCGCGCCGGCCGCCAGCCCGCCGCCGTCGCGCCCGTCGCGCGCCTGCTGCAGCGGTGCGTACTCACACCACACACTACACATACACACAGACACACACACACGTCTGTGCGCGTGGCCCGCCTGGCTCGCCGCGCGCGCCGGCCGCCAGCCCGCCGCCGTCGCGCCCGTCGCGCGCCTGCTGCAGCGGTGCGTACTCACACCACACACTACACATACACACAGACACACACACAGATGGAGAGAGACATTCTGTCCTCCAAGGGGAAGGGGAAGCCTTCACACCCACCACTACGACTCCTGTAAACTAGGATCGGCAGTTGCACGCATTTTATTTATAACACAGAGATGAGAGAAATTAATGCATTTCCATCATGATGATCAAAGGCCGAAAAGAAGCTCGAAACTGCGAGCATCTGCGGTCGATATCCCGAATGGTTGATGTCCCCTCCGTGGTTATAACACCGAAGCGAACAATCTGACAAAAATAACTCAAATGCATAAACGATCCCTAAATATATCCGCAATAATACTTAAAAATCAATTCATTCACAGAATGATGCAAATACTCAAGTCACGTGACTCTACGGAATCTGAAGTGGATCAAGGGTACAGCAGCGCGAGGACATCTCCGAACCTGACTCCGTGCACGTCACCAAGTCTCCACGTATCGCCGGCATCCAGCACGTCAAGCCATTCGTCCAGAAACATCGACTACCGCCAACGGCCGATAGAACGAACCGAAAGTACGTACTCGATACTAGATTTGGACGAGTCGAATTTGCCGAACGTTAATATACAAGATTACTTTAGGATACCAACGGTCGATCCGTTGCAGAGGGTCAATAATCCAGTTGAGTACAGGTATTGTAGGTCCCGTAGACTTATCGACGCTAGTTTAGACCCTGTGCCAACTACTAGTGTGGCGGTCAAACGAGGTCTCGAGTCCAACGCAGAATTAGAGAGGAAACGGTATCGATTGACCACGCAGATGTCTCAAGTTGTTCTATGATTATCTAGTCGGTGTCACATTCGTGGATTGTTCATTCTGTTCAATATAAATGTCGATGAAGACCGCTTGTATACAGGAAGAAGACCGCTTGGAAGTTTATTCAATGATCGAAAAGGTGGTAAGTTGATTTTTGTGTCTACAATATGTGTTTCAAAATCTGGTCTGATATATCTGGTTTGTACTACAATATTTACAATTTTATGAGAGTGGCTTAAGGTCGCCATTTTGACAGCCTTCAAAACGCAGCTGACTAATCTGGGCTGCGAAATTAGAAGCTACGGGTTCCCAACTTTACTGCCTTTGAGGATTTTCTAGTAAAAAATTCAAAACAAAATTCACGAATGTGGACACAGTCTGTGTGCACTTCAAATGTTTAAAACTGAATATTGTATCCTTTCGCTTAATTATTTAGTCCCATGGAGTGCACACAATAGTTTAGGCTACTGCAAAATTCCATTGTTAAGGATTTTATTGCGCCGCGATTAAAGGATTGCTTTAAATCGCATGTACGTGTAAGAAAGAACTGGCAACACAGGAAAATTTATATCCTCTCGTACGTACTGATCTTGTTTATCGATATTGCAAATTCTATGTTCTTTCTATTCTGAAGTATGTATTTTGAGTCGAATTTTTGGGACCAATCATATATTTTTTGTTCTTGTTTATTTTGTCTTTCAATAAATCACATCTATCAATATTATAGTGTCCCTGGTTCAGTAAAATTTCGGTTTTATTCCATTATATTAAATACCATTTTATAAAAAAAAGTATTTTAGTACAAGAGGTTTATCGATGTTCTTTCTTGCACACAATATAATTGTATTGTAGCAATAAACAATTGAGATGTCGATAAGTTATGACAGGCTGTGCATGTTTAATTTTCGTTAAACGAAATACCGAGTAAAGTTCAATATTTATTGATTTATCGTAGGTGACATCTCGATTGTGCATTTTTACTACTTTAGATTGTAGTTAGTTAACAAATTGATGGGGTCGAATTCGCCGGTCGAGACTCGAATGTACAACGTTTTTTGACAGCTGTTTGACATGAAATTGACCTCTACGTAGCTATATATTAAATTTAAAATCGTGTGAACATACATGTGACCTCCCCTATATTGTCATTTATCGATATTTGAATATCGATAGTCTGGTTGGTTAGTGAATTATGTTATCGAGATTTGCGAATTATGCAGCTATAAAACCTTACTAAATTTTACAGTAACTTCTATGATAATCCGGAATGTGTGTTAAAAAATGGTCTTATGAATATGAATGATTTTATCGATAACATTATCAGTATTATAACGCTGACAACCAAAACCTTTCAAATGTGCGCCATCTTTGTTTTAATCAAAATATATTTTTCCCAACACTCATTCATTTAATCAATAAAGAAGATCTCTCCTTTGAAAGGTCGGTAACGTACCCACAATTATTTTTGGATTATCGATATTTTTGTGCGATTTAATTTACTTGCCGTCATGTAACAGTAGATCGCGAGCCGGCCTATTACCATAAAATAATCTAGAAAACAAAGATAAAGATAAAGAGAGCGCGTGACGTATAGGGGATATGTTTCACGTTTGTGTTCACTCGTATATGACTGCCTTAAAAAGGAATGACGATTGACGATGGTGGCCAAAGCTGATTTTGACGATCATTCATTTCCTCGTACATTAGATAGCTATTTTTTTTATTTTATGTTCGTTAAGGCGACTCTGAATCTTTTCTGTGTCAAAAATATCTACTTTCTAAAATTTGTTATATTGTAATTTATGCAGGACATTTTGAACGTTTTCTATAGAAAACCTCGTTTTGATGTATTTTTTTATAATAATTGTCTTTACAACGCCTTGAAATAGAGTCGCCTTAACATTTTAGTGTTATTTTTTATAGAAACATCATTATACTTAGCGACGGTTATGATAGATTTGTCGACTGTTGAAATATCATTTATCGAATTTGTTTCCTACTGACAAATGCTGTATCGCGTTCGATTGTGATTTCATTCGATTTAATTTACGTCGAATCACCAATCTATGTAAACGTTATTTTTGCAATGAATACGAACTGTTAATCTCATTTTTATAAGTTTTCATATCAATTGTTAACTGTAATTCGAATAGAAATGACAAATGTTACCGTTTAGAAGTTATATATTTCCAGCCTATCGAATCGCAGTTTTACTCTATGTAAAGCTATTCTTTTTTCTCATTAATAACGCATTGGACCTTCGTAAATAAATTCTATCGGTAACATGTAGATTTTAGTTCGATATTTTTTTTCTTTATATTCTGTTGGGAAATTCTGTGAAGTATGTAACAGCACTTTCCATTTTGTGTTATAGTTTTTAATAATAAAATTGTAAACGAAACGTTAGGCGCTGCTGCGGTTTCATTGTTTGTAAGTGACGCGTTATGGAATAGAATCTAACTTGTTCACGTTAGTCCAATTTTAGGTGATTTTGTTAATTTATTTTTTTATTGTGAAATGGATGATTCCGTTCCATTACTCGATAGTTGTCTGGTTTCCAGTTAGAGGGAAAGAGATAGTTGTATGATCTTATAAAGAAAAACTATTTGCTTTTCTTTTAGATAACGCTCCATATTTATGATTAAGGGTGGGTCTACCTAGTACTTAGCAAAAATGTACAAAACATAATTGCATAGCGATTTTTACTTTGTTTGATTAAGCTTTAATATTTTAAAATATAATGCGGCTTATAAATATAATATTTGAAATGAATCCTTCCAAGTTATTTTATGTCTAGTTACTCGACTTCGATTTTTTTTCTACCTCATGTTTTATCGATAATCTAAGTTTATCGATATTAAAATTATCATAATAGTTCTATATCGATACGTACATTGTTAATATTTAATTTACTCGCAATAAGTTTCTTTTTCTCTAAACTGGAGACAAACAGATTTTGTTATGGAAAGGTTGATAATGTCTCGCATTCTACCAAAATTTATAAGTTACCATTTAATTTTCGAGTACATTGTGTCAAATTTAATGGAAATATATTAATTTTAAATTCGAGGTCAGTCACGACGTCAGTTTAAAAGTATGTGTTTATCAGTGCTTCCTCGTATTGTATTTTTAAATCAATTACACTATTCTTTTCAAATAAACTTCTATGAATATTACTCTTTTATACAAATACAACCTTCCTAAAGTCTGTTGATTTTTATCTAAATATTCTATGAATAAAATATGTTATGATTTAGTTAAATTATATGGTGTATGATTGTTGTCGAAATAGTAAGTCTTGTGTTATTTTAAAGAAAAACCTGTATTTAAATATATCTGTAGCCATAATACCGTTAGATTGGGATCATGCGCCATTTGCCTAAAGAAATTTGAACTGTATTAATGTTTGTTAGCCAAAATTGAACTCAATATTCAGTTGTGTTTGGTGTAAATTTGTAATTTTAGATGCTGGATAATGTGTGTGAAATGTGAAGACTGAAGGCATTGTGAATGTTGCCAGGGATGGTGTTGGACTGAATTGAAATATAATTTTGTACTCGGAAAAAATAATTATAAAGACGCATTATAAACCTTGAAATAAATATTTTACTTCTGTATTTCTGTGGTTTTATTCCTTATTTTTTTTCAGGATAAATATATTTTTAAGTAATGTAGCTACCTATTAGTAAAATAAATTAAACATCGGCTCAGTAGTAAAGACTACACACGAAAAAGCTCTTTACACAATATTTGTCTGCAAGTGTCTAAATCTGGGCTAAGAACTTGGGAGATCCCAAGCCTATTTCACTTCGATACGTACATAGGTTCGATATGAAGTATAGTGTATTTCCATAATCGATAATTAATGTTTCCACAATTATCGGTTATGGAAATAATTTTTTGACTGACACAGTTTTAATTATTTATATTTAATTTTAGAATCAAATAATGGTTACAATAAAACACCAATTCATAGTTATTATGTACACACTTTATTTACACACACACGCCAAAGGAACTAAAATTTGTGCCTGCATCAAATGGTCTTTGAAATATTAAAGTGCAACTATGGCAGTCGATACACTGAAGTGTCGTCTGGAGAGAGTGTGGGCAAGCGCGGCGGCCGGCGCGGAGGGCGGCGGCGGCGTCGGGGCCTGCACTCGCAATGTAGGGCGCAGAGACCGATCCCGGCACAACCAGACAAAAACAGGGGCAGAGCTAAAGTACGGGTCACTGTAGCCACCTGTTCCCCTCGCGACCAATGCGGCACCACCACAGCCGTGTCCGCCCGCGACCAATAACACGGATATTTAGCGCCCACGTACCCGTAACTGGTCGTAAAATTGTCGCAGTCGACCGCAGGCGGGTATCCGCATCCCTTTATATTAACATACAACACAGCGGCGCGCCATTCTTCCGTGTGGGCCTTGTATTTCACGTGCAGTTGAATGCATTTGTAAGCATCGCTCGTGCAGCCTTCCCTACAGGATGCCCACGTGCAGTTGTCTAAGCCGAGGCGGTCGTCACGTCGTTCCGTAACACAGTCCACGGGCTGAGGGTCGAAGTCGGCAGCTAGTGCGCTGAGAGCCGGGTCAGCGTACAAGGGCACCAGGAACAGGAGCGCAGATCCTCCCCCGCCCAGCAACGCTGCTAGCATTACAGTGATATATCGCGTTAGTTTGGCGCGCGCTTCGCCCCGGCGCCGCGATGGTCTTACGACCAGGCGCTCTGAACTTCCACCCCTCATTTCAGAACCACTGCGTCAACCCATGCTGAATAAATCTTTTGCTAATATGCCAGTAATGATACGCATGCGCCTAATTGGAGCATGCGCGGTTATGATACATTCTGCCATATAAATTAATATTAGGACAGCGCTAATTATAGATATAGCTACCTACTTATAAATGTTGAACTTTCTTGCAAACTGCTGATTTTTAACCTACTTTAATTAGAGTTTCTCAATGCGACGTGTTTTAAATTTTTTGTGTTTTCATAAAGCCACTATACAAGCCTAAATTAGTATGGGAATCATGGTAAATATCTATGATAAAACTTTTGAAAATGTTTGCCAGTCATAGGATATATTTTATATCTGTCCGGATAGAAACCACCGTATACAATGTGTTAAAACTTGGTATAGAGGCCCACGCAAGTTTCGCGTTCCGGAGTACCAGCTTCGCTATATCTGGTTCCAATATGCCGGCATAATTGCAGCCCCGGATCTATGGGGGGGCAAGCGAGGGCCCATGCCCCGGGCGGCGAATTCAGAGGGCGGCAAATCCAAACTTTGACTACTGAGACATCCAGAACATTACACACATACTTAAATTTATCCCGCGGGGCGCGAAATGATGATGATCATGACAAAGTTAAAAATATAGGTGCTCGGGGGCGGCATTATCCAGATTTTGCCCCGCCTCCAAAAAATTCAAGATCCGGGACTACATAATTGTGTCGACTGCTGAGGGGCAAACATCTCTCGTCAAAATATTATATTTGTCAATTAAAAATAGCACAATGCTAAATGTCTTTGCTTTTTTCCTACAAAGTACTAGCTTGCTGAACATCCATCCCTGATGGATAAAATATCGACATCTTTTACGGATGTCTATATTTTTACAATAGATCAAATCAAACACATCCTTACTAAAATCACAAGTGAAGTAAACGAGAGTTACTCTCTTTGTAGTCTGTGGTAATGTATATAGTCTTTAATTGTTCAATGTCTTTTGATAATCTGTGCAAATGTCATAAATGTCATCCCAGAGGGCCTAGCACTAGGAGTCTGTATGATCCACGTCTTTTATAAATACTTAGTAAACTCCATGTTATACAATAAATAAATGCAATAAAATATTGTAGGTATGTCCGTAACGTTATTCCGATTATTTGTTAATAACTTGAGACAGAATTTGCCGCGGCATCCTGTTAGAACAGGTAAAATATGCAAATGGAAAAATGTGACCTGTGAATGTGTTTCTAGCATTTATTGGTAGGAATAGCACTATCTCACCTTTATGTTACTGCCTTATCTATAGCCCGGAGCTTTTTTTCATTCTATATAATAATTTTATCCATTGAAATTAAAGAAACTTCATATGCCGCTATTTTGTTAAAAAAACCGCATTTCTATGTAGCAGATCAAATACAAATTTTCTCAATATTTCGTATTCCGTATTTTGTATTAATTTGATAACAAAGAATCACAGGATTCACAAGTCTTGAACACCATTTAGAAAAATTTTAAATACTAGACAAAAATTTTTTAGGTTAATTTCCACAGAAATAGGTCACTTTTTGAGTATATTTTTTTCCACCCTTACATTACATCCATTAAGCACAGCAATTTTTATTTTATTAACAGTTTCAACTCATGTCCTATATTACTGGTGGTAGGTTCCTTATATTTAAGAGTCTGCCTGGGTAGGTACCACCATAATGTCTATTTCCGCCGCCAAGCAGCAGTGTGTAGTCACTGTTGTGTTCCGGTTTGAAGGACATTATAGCCAGTGTAACTATTGAACATAATAGGACATAACATGTCACGTTTGAGGATAGCGAGCACAGTGGAATACCATACAATACTTTGTAATTCAAGGTGTTGGATGGTATTTTTACTGTTTATGGGCGGTTGTATCGCTTACCATCAGGCGAACAGCAAGCTCGTCTCGTTAATCAAAGCAATAAAAAAAAATGTATATAAAAAGTATTTATTTAAACTTTACTTTTCAATAGTCCCAATCCGCATCATGTCTGCCACTGACGTAGCAATGGAGATAAAAGAGCCAGAAGACACAGATTTAGTGCGAAGCAAGAAAGCAACCAGGTACAAAAAAAGATTCATGAAACGCAAATGGGATGATGAAAGAAAAACGGAAGGAGAAAGCACTGAGAAGAAACCATATGAAAGGATTAAGAAGAAAAAGATGGCCAT
Source organism: Manduca sexta (assembly GCF_014839805.1). NCBI lineage: Eukaryota > Metazoa > Arthropoda > Insecta > Lepidoptera > Sphingidae > Manduca > Manduca sexta. The sequence continues at coordinate 10,382,981 of NC_051120.1, read as the reverse complement.
GTTACTTGGTTACTGTGGTGTTGATTACTTCGGTATGCAAAGGTAATTGCAAATATTCCTATTTTAGTAAAACTTTATCTTAAATGGTGAAATTAAAATCACATTACAAAGCAAAGTTGCAGGAGATTGCTTGGGTCGAGGAGCTGTGAGAATTGTACTATTAGATACTTTGTTCTCATGACATTATTAACATAATAATTGATTATTTTAAAGAAATATTCATACAATAAAGAATAAAAAAAAATTGCAACATATGATACGAAAGCCACAATATCTATATTCATATTACATACAAAAAAAATTAAACACATATTTGTTATTTTGTCAAAATATTTTAACAAATAAGTACGAATTTTATGAATGTCAAGGTTTGTGCCGATACTTAAATGTTTGACTTATAAATGCCTAAACCTTTCAACTAATTTCAAAACATACTTAAGTCTAAAGTTGTAACTTTCAGAAATCCAGGAGTCAGAACCATAGAAGAAGATCTTTTAAAAGCTCTGTATGAGGCCAAGTATATAACAGAGGAAGAATTCAACACTGCACAGAACACACAGTTTCAGAGAAGTTCTCGGACCGATAAAGGAGTTTCGGCAGCCAGGCAGGTTGTGTCACTTAAACTGCGTTAGTATTTTTCTAAACTTTTTAAACTTAAAATTACTACAGAGCCCTTTCTGGTGAGTAGTTTCAAGTTAGCGAAAGGTTTTTGAGATAAACTTATAGTATTTTAAGTAAGACAGGCGAGCATAAACCAAAGGCATAAACCTAGCAATTTTCAAAAGATGTATTCTATTAGATTTCGAACCATAATGTATTTACTGATGAGGCTTAGTTGCTTTGCCAGTTTATAAATAAGGTTTCATGTTGATTATTACCTGTTATATGGGTTTGGTTGCAGTGTTACTTCCTATTTGTGACTTCCTCTTTCACATTGTCTTGTAAAATTCCATGGGATAAGACTATAGCCAAAATGCTTTTTGACTTTATAAGCTCAATATGTTAGTTTTATAAAACATCATAATTATATTCTCCATAACACTTATAGGAAAACGGATGTGCTTATATCCACTTTTTGCTATGTTTGTTTTGTTTCATGATGTGAGGTAGTCAGTCACTCTTATACACAGGTTTGTAATAATACAATTTGATTTACAGCATTGCAAGTGGAGGTAGAGGAAATAAACAAAAGGTTACCAGAATGCATTAAAGTTTTCGGTATAAAGCGAGTAACAAACAAATTCAATTCAAAATCTAAGTGCAATGCCAGGACATACAGTTATACATTACCAACTTATGTGTTTGAGCCAAGCCTTGAGGATGAGGTTTCGAGGAAGCAATACCGGATACCATCAGAGAAGTTGGATAAAGTAAATAATGTATTAGGAGTGTATAAAGGGACAAAGTCGTACCACAATTTTACAGAGAAGAAGTAAGTATGTATTAGCATAAAATAGAGTACATTTTTTTGAATATTTGCCAGATTTACTAATATTGCTAATGTATCAATTCTGAATTTTAAAAAGAATTCATAGTATAAGCTTACAAATCATATGATGCCCACATGCACATGGGTACAGATGGGGAACCTTTAACAGTTAATATGGCATTATTTATAAAAAAAAATGTACCTATCCATCCATCCATCAATCCGATCCAACTTTACTTTTTTATCGTGCTTTGACTATGTGACTTCATTGCACCTGATGTTAAGCTTGAGGAGCCCAAAGGAAAATACATATATAATGTTTGGCATATTACTTGCGTGACTGAATTATTTTGTCACATGCCACCACTGGCACTGGCAATATTGCGTGCAAATTACCTGAATAATTGCTACAGTTATTATGCTAATATCCGATAATATCATAGTTGGAATTATTGATAGTGGCTAACATAAATATTTACTGTAAAATTACTTGTTTACAAAAGTTCCATAATAAGAAATCTTGCGTTTGTTTTTTATGCGCAATATTTCCACAATATATTTTGTAGGTAATTTCGAATCATAACTAACTCGATTGATTCTGTTTCAGACATTTTCAAGATCCATCTGCATCGCGGTACATGATGGGCTTCTGTGTGGACCGAGTTTTCGTACATTCAGACATGGAGTTTGCCGTCTTGGTAGTTAAGGTACAAAAAATGTTGCTGCAAGTAATTTACAAATTAAAAAAAGAAATGTTTATAATTTTTTGTATATGTTACAAGTTGAGTATTTATAATCTAACGAGAAACCAACAACAAAACCATCTATTCATTTCATTACTTAACATTGGACAAAGCACATACACTTTAATACATTACCAGCCAAAATATCTGACACCCATTTAATTGTCTTAGAAAAATATCACATTTATTCGTGAAAAAGTATACCTTATTATTATGCTAACAACATGCACTTCTACCAGGGTCAAAGTTTCATGCTGCATCAAATAAGGAAGATGATTGGCCTCGCGCTTGCCGTGCTCCGTGGTCATGCCGACCCTTCGATAATGGAGAAGGTTTTCGGAAAGGAAAAGGTCATGATACCTACTGTTCCAGGCCTTGGATTGGTTTTGGATAAGGTATGTAGTAAGGAACAACATTGAGCCATTGACCTTGAGTTTGGTACTAAAGGTAAATGAAAAATTGCTAGATAACATCTCAAAATATTTGATATATTTTTAGTTAAGAACTAGAAGTTCAGTAAGTTTAGAAGTTTTTTGGGATTTTTAGTTAAATAGAAAGCAATATATCTTTGTCTTGGAGTTTTTAGAGAACCTATATTACTGATAAGTTGATAGGGTTTACATTTAAGGGATGCATTCGTTGTTAATATCAAAACACGTATGTTGCAGGTCCATTATGATAGATACGATGCTAAATTTGGATTGACACATGAAAAGTTAATCTGGGATGACCAAGAGGATACAATACAGAAATTTAAAATGGATTACATATACCCAAATATAGTTAAAGGGGAAATTGAAGGCAATAACTTTGCCATTTGGTTAGAAAAACTAAAGCTACACTCTTACGAGCCTTCGGATAATGTGCCAAATGAGGTAGAAGAAGCAGGTGATGATGATGACGATGACGATGATGCAGATGATGATGATGAAGATGAAGAAAGTGACAAGAAAAATGGTATGAATAAACCAAACAAACTAGTCAAAGATAAACAACTGACAGATGGCGGAACTGAAGCAAAAGTAGTCGATGTTTCAAAGGATGCTGCTATTGAAGAAAAATTAGATGACTTAACTAAAAAGGATGATTCTGTAGAAATGACAGCTGATGAACAAGTTAAAACAAGTAGTGAGAATGCAAATGAACAAATTAAATCTGATGCTAAAGATGCATAGGTAATTGAACTTGAGTCTGCTTGTGAATGAGTGATGTTACTTATATGTGATAAGTCTAAGTGGATTTTAGCTATAATTTTATTATGATGTGAGCAAAATCTGGTAATATACACAATAAAATGGCTCCTGAGCATTTTCATTTTTTTTTAATTTACAGTAAATCATGTTTTAATAAAGGTGAAGTGAAGACACAGGCTGTCTTAATGTCGTAAGAAATATTTAAACCCTGAGAATTTAGATTAGGTGTCTATGATTACAAAGTCGCAATAAAGGAATCTATTTATGTAGTACAATAAAATAAACCAGAAAACTAGTAATTTGAAAATCAGTAAATGCCTTAGAATTTTTTTATATACACACACGCTCCCTCACGCCTCTTGACCCCGAAGGGGTAGGCACAGACGCAATAGGTGCACCCACTTTCCGCCATGTGTATTCCGTCCCATGGTGTGATAGGGGTCGAGCCTATCTCTACATCGGACAATTCCAGACTAGGCTCAATCAATTTTGTCGACCCTGGAATCTTTTAAACCTTAGAACTGCAGTCGTACCGTAATAGAACTACGACAACATAGACATTTCCGTCGGAGGAAGCCCGCAAATATCCCTAATGCGCTGAAGAGGGCCACCGCGGAGTTTTAGTTGGTATGCCGTGCATTGTATACCGGGTTAGGGAATTGGCCTGTCAGTCGTCCGAAGGTCAACATCAAATCCAAGCGACTCAACGCCGGTTCGTAAGGCGCAGTAGATCCTAACATAAACGCTCACTCGCCCCCCACGAAAGCAAGGTTGGTAATACTAAGGCACTTTCTTCACGAAACCAAAAGAAGGTTTTATTATATAGGTATACTTAAAATTTATACATAATTTATCTATTTATTATGAAGTTCTTTATTCGGTTTTGTATATTTATGATTCTGCTTCAAGACTTTCAATAGCCATTCGCAAGGCTCCCTCCCTAGTCTCATTCCCTCCAATAAACCCAGTGCTGTGACAAAATATACAATGTGGTATTCCAGCCACATTACTTAATATTTCATCTCTCACTCCCCACCATTTCTTGTTCAGGGGTCTTCTGAAAATGTAATTATTAGTATAATAAAATAATAATTTATCCATATTGTTAGTGCCTATTATTTGATTAGTACTGAGGAAAAAATATGGTGAATGTCATAAAATAAAATTTTAATTTATATAAATATGTCATTGCATATTGTATAGTTAAAATTCTAACAGTTCGTTTAAAATACAAAATCACAACTTTCTCAGCTAACATTTATTATGACTCATTCCGTTCACTGTTTTGAAACATTGTTTACTTACCTAGTAATAAAGCTTGTAGGACTTACGGGCACTGCCTGAACCCTCCATGATTTAGGTTTATCATTAAATATCACATATGTGATCTCATCCTTAATGTCCATTTCCTTTTCCAAATCAAATAGATGCTCCTTCCAAGGAAATCTCTCGGTAAACTCAACAATTTTACCAGAACTGTGTATATTCAAGCGGTTCTCTAAGCTTGCTTTAACATAAACTCTAGCCGGCAACCAAACAGACAGGAAGTAACGGATTGTGTACAAAAATTCTTCACAGACCAAAACCATGGCCTTCTTAAAAATTTCATTGACATCAATCTCTTGTTTTGAATTCCATTCTGGGTTGAGTCTCCCCACTCTGTTACTTAAGTTTGTTCTTATTTTATATCTTGGCTCATCATCAGTCATCGGAACTCCATTATCTATAGCGTCTATTTCTTCTATGAAATTTTCATAAACTTTTCTATATATTATTTTAAGATTTTCTTCAGTGAGTGTTACATCCTTTGGAGCTAATTCTTTTATAACTTCTTCTCCATAGAACGTGTATACAAGACCAGCAGAACTTAATCTGGAATGATATGATAATTTTCACTACATACAGGGTCATTTTGACATCACATCTATACTTCTATACTATTATATAAAGCTGAAGTTTGTTTGTTTGTTTGAACGCGCTAATCTCAGGAACTACCGGTCCAAACTGAAAAATTCTTTTTGCGTTGGATAACCCTTTGTTCGTGGAGTGCTATAGGCTATATATCATCACGCTATACCCAATAGGAGCGGAGCAGTAATGGCTAATCTCAGGAACTACCGGTCCAAACTGAAAAATTCTTTTTGCGTTGGATAGCCCTTTGTTCGTGGAGTGCTATAGGCTATATATCATCACGCTATACCTAATAGAAGCGGAGCAGTAATGGCTAATCTCAGGAATTACCGGTCGAAACTGAAAAATTATTTTTACATTGGATAGCCCTTTGTTCGTGGAGTGCTATAGGCTATATATCCCCACGCTATACCTAATAGGAGCGGAGCAGTAATGGCTAGTCTGAGGAACTACCGGTCCAAACTGAAAAATTCTTTTTGCGTTGGATAGCCCTTTGTTTGCGGAGTGCTATAAGCTATATATCATCACGCTATACCCAATAGGAGCAGAGCAGTAGTGGCTAATCTCAGTAACTACCGATTGGAACGAAAAAAAAAAAAATTGTGTTGAATAGCCCTTTGTTTGTGGAGTGCTCTAAGTAATATATCATCACGCTATGATCAATAGGAGCCGAGGAGTAATGAAACATGTTGCAAAAACGGGGACAATTTATTAGTTTTGAGAGCTTCTGTTGCGTGCGCTGCGTAAACAGTTAAAGTTATGCAACAATGATGTACGACGGGATTGTTCCTCTTAAAAGGTTCTAAAAAATATATTATAAAACAAAGTCCCCCGCTGCATCTGTCTGCCTGAACATGTTAAAATTAAAAGGACCCAACATATTAAGATGAAATTTGGTATGGAGACAGTTTGAGACCCTGGTAAGAACATATGCTCCCGGGAAACCACTACTTTTATAACGGAAAACTTTAGCCTGAAAAACTTCATAACGCGTGCAGAGCCGCGGGCAAAAGCTATTTACTAAATAAAACCACATACTTATCTACTTGGAAAGAAACACTTTACAATAAGTTACTTGAGTTATAGTTGTAAAATAAAAAAGTGTAAGTTTTCAAACAAAATAATTATTAATAAAAAGTAATTTTAATTTTATGCACCCTAAAGCCACTATTTCTACTCTAAGACAATTTGTGGCATCGGCAACATCATACTTTCGGTCAGAAATACACGCCCAATGGGCATTAAACTACAAAATGATATAAAAATCCGAAAACTAAAACCACGATTTTTCATGAAAATATTAGTTATTAATGAATGATTTTTAGCAAAATGTCAGAAAAGGTGAAGACAAGCATGTGGTTTGCTTTAGTAACACAATGTTAAAATGACCCATACTATTACAAATTATAATTCATTCCTTAGGAAAATAAGGGCATACACATAAAATTATACTTCAAGATTATATCATCATACGGACTTATTAACACAGACCATGTCAAATTTTTGTCTGATCCCTTTGTCAAGATGGTAAAGACTAATAAAGCTTAAGCAAGGTTTAAGTAGACAAGTCTTTATAAATGAATAGCAAATAATGTTACTTACTTAATTTTATACTTATCACCAAGTTCAGGTCTTAGAGAGCTCAATGTCTCATTAAACTCTCTCTGATGATGATCATATCTCTTTGTATGATGATCAAACACAGCACCAACATCAACAACTATGTGACACTCGTTGAGTTTAACCATGTCTCTGGTTCGGACGATCTCTGCATCTTTGTACTGCGGCAGGCTTTTGAGCATAAAGCATGCAAGAACTTCATCGCAATGGAAGACTCCGTCATGGGTTCCGATCTGCAGAATAAATGAATATGGTTAGGATAATTTTTGTTCATATTTCTGTATACATATTAGTGCAAGATAGGCAAAATAAGTCGATGTGGAAATCTTTGGTGGAGGCCCATATTCAGCAGTTGACAATGATTAATTGGCTTCAATCACAACGCAAGCAAGTAATTTCTTGCGTTGGAATAGGCATTAACAAAAGGGTAGAACACATAGGTAGTAGGGTAGGAGTAAGACAAGCCGTGGATTTTAACTACATCAACTATCATCAGTCAATTTTAACCTCAATGTTGTAACGAGACTTGAGCACGCTGCACGAGCGCATTTACAGCCTATATCAAGATTTTTTTTCCTCGAAATAACATAGAAATATGTTGAAAATTTTGAACATGATTATCTAAATGCATATACACAGATTTCATGGGGAATTTCTGTTATAATGATATAAAAATACAAACTTTCATGTTTCTTGATAAAGATAAGCAAAATTGGCGATGAATCCCAAAATGATTAATTGGCTTTAATGATTTATAAGTAACTAAACGATTAAAACTAAATAAAATTCGTTTTAACATAACATATTTCTACAAAATTACTTTTGTTTGAGGTTATTCACTTTCACAACAAAAAATACAATTGACATTAGAACCGTACGTAGTATATTACTTACTCTATGATTAGAACTTGAAAGTCACATACCCGATATAACTATAGAGTTATTAATTCGTATTACATAGTCGATTATTTGGTTACTATTTTATAATCAGATGTAATTCCATAAAATAATTTATTTTTCATTTATGTAATATTTGCATATTTTTGACAGATTTAAAATAATTTCTATTTTAAATAGCTTATTATAAATCTTATTATTCACGAGAGAGGGCGCTAAAGTATAATGATGTGATGTCATTAATCATTTCGAAACGATGTGTATAATAAACGGTATAATAATAATAATACAACCATTATTAAGTTACTTATAAAATATATCAGTTATAATTCGAATCTCGCATCATAATTTTTCCCCGGATATAAACATTTTATTTGACAAATCAACAGATGGCATTGCATGTCTGGACCAGTTTCCAGCACTTCTAAGTAAATGTTGCAACATGAAATCAAGGTAAGAAAAAACATTTAAATGCAGTTACTTTACATTGAATATTCGAGTTTGAACTTAAGGTCACGACTAAACCTCCTTTGATAGTTAATGGGCTTACTAAAACCAGATTCATGGGCTATTAGGTAGATAAGAAAAATGTGAACCTGATTTTCTACGAATTGCGAAGCCATTTCCAAGATTTAATAAATTGTAATTAAGAGTAAGTATCTATGTCGATTTTTACATTGAATAGTACACTTTACACTTGCATGCTACGTGATAAAACGCAGGTAATTTTAAAACTGTTGGTTTTTATTAACAATGTTGCTAATTTATGTATCATTGTTCCTTGAAATAAGTTAATTTTATAGACTTAAAAGATACTATAGTAACAGATTATATAACTATGGCCTACTCCGCAGTTTAATATAAAAATTAAAAAATAAAAGGGTTGGCATCTTATCTTCTTTTTGTGTTTGACTGTTGGTTTTCGGAAATTAATACTTTATAGAAAATGTGTATTTTTCTATCATTCCCGACAGAGGTCACTGCTAGACTAAATCCTATTGCACGAGCTTCGAAAATAGGCTGCGGAATGGTCTCCAATTAAAGGAAGGAAAACTTGAAAATAGTTATAGCCTATCACACAAAAGTATGTACGTATTCAGATAACAATACCAATTCTTTTACTTAAATCTGAACACAAACATTGTGTCATAATTTATTTTACTATCTCATTATTGGGTATGCGCCTCCTTTACTACTGAGAGGGATTAAGCTTTAGTCCACTACGCTGGCCTACTGGGAATAGGCAAATTTCACTTACTCTCAAATTCTTATAGAGAACTTCTTAGATCTGCAGGTTTCGTTATGACGTTTACCTTGAAAGCAAACGATAATTTACAAATAATACACATATAACTATAGAAAAGTCCGAGGTGCGTGCTCTTGGGTTTTGACTTTCGTTTCGGTAGTCCGTTCCGCTCTCAACTATGGCATCTTTACTTTTATTATTTTATTTTAACATGGATACCGTTTTATTAATTTCATAATGAAAATGCCACTTAAATTGTTAATCAAGTCTCCTCCTAAAGTACACATCATTTTAATTTACAACCAACAGTTATAAATAGAATATAAGGATTATTTAGCTAATCGAAAATTTACAAAAAAAAAAAAAATATTAAAATTCGCGCTCCGCGCTATGGAAATCGCTCAAGGCTATAAGCTCGCGGGAGGGCCCTCAAGGGTTAAACAATGTGTGTTATTTTACACCCCACTTAGAAATAGCGTTGTAACAGATTGTGCACAACTTAACACATGATATTGATCTCTCAGACTAATAAATTCGATATCGTAAGCGGCATCAATACCAACCCACTTTCGCTTAACGAGTTTTTACGCATACAAAAGACATCCAAATTATTAAATGCTGGCCAGACTTTGTGTCGCTGTAAAGTTAATTATAAATTAATGTGTAATAATTTTATCGAATAAAACAGGTAAGTTGTATGGAGTAGATTGCGTTCTCCATTTGATTGATTTTTATTTATTACGTCATGGGTCTTTCCGGATATCTTTGGTACAGTGTTAGTTGCACTGTTTACCATTTATGAATACCAGCGTGAGTATATAAAATGTATAAGGTATTTTTTTACTATTAGTGGAATGAAAAAATAGTTAGTGATAAAAAAATATTAATTATAATTGAATTGGTAGGTTGACAGAACCTTGTTTTCTTTTCCATATGATTGCTATATTAGCATCGCCTTCACGATCTCTTCTCAAGTGTAATAAGTTCAGCTGAAGCGTTTGCTTGTGCTCTTTCCTTTATAAAATTAGGTTCTTTTTTCCTTAAAATTAAGACATCTATAAGTATAGGTATTTACCTATACTCATAATCGAGCCACCTTGTTTGAACTATATTTTACATTATAACATTTAGAAAGTAATTCATTATTTGTTTACGTAACATAATGACTATACTTAACTAGACAGTAATCTAATTACACTGTAATTTGTTTGTTTAACTGTAAAATGTAAGTGGTGTAGGTAATATTAAGAGTCGGTGCAAATATTTGGATTCATTATTAATGTTTATGTTGTTGATCACTTTGCTACGTTACAAATTTCAGTTGCGTGGTATTTGTATTATTGTAGTTATTATAGTTTTTATGGTGCCTTGGTGGCGTAGTTGTATTATGGTATGACTGCAGTGCTGAGGTCCCCAGGGATTCGATCCCCAGGTCGGGCAGTATTGTTGGGTTTTTCTATTTAGTATCAACCCGAAGTATATATTTTGATATGGCAATAGTCTCACTCTCTATATTATCCTGGGAAAGTGCGGAAAGGGGGTGCACCAGTTGCGCCTCTGCTTATCCCTTCGGGGCTAAAAGACAGGAGTGCGTGAATATATTTTATGATGCATAGAAGTTTCATTAACCTAGTTGAGAAATGATCGATACCCGTTCATGCGTTCTGACACACAAAAACAGACTTCTGTTTTAGTGTCAAATCTTCAAGCATGCAGTAATTTGGTTGTGAATTTACGGATGCCCTTTCTAGTATCTATTCCTGAGGGGTCAAGCCTCAAACAATATTTGTTACCTAGTAGACAAATTACATACCTATTAGAAAAATTCCCATGTTGGTCGATCTTCGCTGTCGAATCGCTTTGAGGACTTCCTGATCCAACTATTTCAAGGAGGCTTCGGTCATTCGTGTACGATGTAGGTATGGAGCATGGGCGCTGCTAAGATTTCTTTTAAGGAAGTGCATCTGCATAAGTAGGTACTACATAGTGTCATTAAATTTATTTATTTTTTAAATAAAAATCGCGCGGCTCTTTGCATATGCTAAATCATAATAAAACCTTTACGGTTGATTGTTCCCAGAGAGGGTTCCAGAGAGGGTATGGAGGGAAACGGCTTTAACAGGAATATCGTTTGAATAAAAAGACGTGCAATTGCTCTATTATTTTCTTCTTACTATGTTGAACATAATTAAAGATCTGGTTTAAAACAAAAGGTTAAAACTTGCACGACATGTTTTTTTTTTATTGCTTTGAATGATGAGACGAGCTTCCTTTTCGCCTGACAGTAAGCGTTACGGCCGCCCATAAACAGTAGAAACACCGTCCAACAACTTAAATTACAAAGTATTGTTTGGTATTCCACTGCGCTCGCCATACCGAGACATGTGATGTTAAGTCTTATTATATTCAGTAGTTACATTGGCTACAATGTAAACATTATACAAAACGTACCCATGAATTTTATCAGCAATGTTTTTATATAATGTGCGCCAATTTCGTGGATTAGTGTTTCTTTTTCATTATGTGTAACTTTATATAATACGTTTGGATATAATTCTCATTTTGAAAAGCCTTTTAACGTTGGCTTATTTATTATATTTTTCAACGTTGTAGTTTTTGATGACACTTCTTGCACAATAACGTTGTTGAAACTCTATTTTCTATGAAAATCGGTAATCCACCTACTATTAAGTGGATCTTGCCTGATGGCTTCCCATCGGTTGCTATCTTATGCATGTAAGACGTTTCCATAAATATTTTCCCATCATTCTAAATCCAGATTTCACGACATTCTTTTAAGGCGGTTCCCCTAGAAATCTCCGCGATAATCGTATTTTTATTAGTTATCCTTTCGAAATTTATAATACCTATTTATCTTCGCTATGGTTAAGTATTTTTTTTATTATCTATATGTTATTTCGTTAATATGATGAAAATGTCACTAAAATTGTTGATTCCGTGTATCTGCTAAAGTAAACATCATTTTCATCTGTAATCAACACTGCTAAATATACAATTAAATATGGAATCTTTGGTAGTTTATTTTCAATGAACTAACAATTTTTTTTGAAGAGATTATTCATACATTTTTGCACATTCCGGCCCGTATTTCACGCGCTAAATAGAAACAACTTGCTCACGGTCTTTTATGGAGGTAACTTAAACAAAAAGTGCCTAATTGATTATGTAGGTCAATTGTAAAATCTGTAGCCGTACCGAAAATTTATTATTATAGTTATAACCTAAGTAAAGTTTTATTTGCTTAAATGAGGAAAATGTACGAATAAATATGTCGTAGGTAATCTTGTTTCGGTAGATCTTAAATTTACTTTAAAATTACATTTGTTTCCATAAATCGTTTAAGATGTGAGGTGTTTGTAAATAGAAAGCCTGGCATGGCACTGGATGTATACAAATCGTTGATAAATAATATTTAAAAAATATATATTATTTTATTGTAAATACCTAGCTTGTGTCTTGTTGTGACCTGGAATAAGTCCTGGATTGGTAAATAGGCCGTATATGCCGCGGGCTATGGGCGGCAGCCTCTTAGGGGCGGCAGATTTCAGAGGACGCTCACTCGATTTAATTAATCATTCGTTTATTTAACTTTAGTGCCTTCCATAATTCAAACAAATGGAAAATTATTAAGTATTTTAGAAACCTACATACATACATAAATCTACCTACATGTGGCGGCGGAAATAAAGTGGCCTACACTCATAAAAAATATAAATGCGGCTCTGCCTGGAACACTGTTTCATTGGGTTTGAAGGTTAATACAGTATGTGAGACCTATTTTGGGAGGGTATGCAATCGATTCTCGTCCTAAATATCTTTAAAATATGACCTTATACTTTATTGGAATTTTTGAACCTAGAAATATTTGCCTTCGTAATCAAGTTTTGAAGTATGAAGGAAAAATGCATCATACTTAAAGGTCATATTCATGCGCAATGACCGAAAGATAGGTCAAATAAGTAGCTAGCACAAGGGTAACCTTGGGCTTTCAACGTTTTTTAGGTTAACTTTGTGATTTATCATTATTTTATTTTGCTTATATTTTAATAGTAATATGTATGATCTGCCATGTGTTTAAATAGGTCCCTCGACTAAAAATAATTACTGTGTAGTTTAGGCCAACTGTATTGATGATTTTCGACGGAGACATGTCCATCTACATTCACCAAGTCTGCTGGACTCTTACTAGATGTATTACGGTTAACCCTAATCGATCTGATATGGAGACTTTTTCACTTAATATATATATTTAAATTCATTTATCAAAGTGTTTTGATCTTGTTTAGTTATTGCTTATAGTTAATTGCTGTCCTTAATAAATCGATAGGACAGGCCACATTTCGAAATTAGTTAGCATAAAACATCCAGAAATATAAGCCTGCATAATTCTTACGACCATCGTTATTATTATCTTATTAATGCAAATGTGAAAGTTGAAGGAAATGATTGAGTTTGTTAGTAGTAAACGCGGACAGCTGGATGGATTTGGAGGAAATTTGGCATACGCATAGAGCGGTACGCACGGTAATTTACTTCTAAGGGAAATTATAGAATTTTTGAATAGATGGCGCTGGTGCCATTCAGGTTGCGCTATGAATCGCAACAGGGTTTTAGGGATTTTTGTAAGGGATAAGGCTTTTCACACGGGCGGTGCCGCGACCAACAGCTAGTTATTAATAATCATTTGTACTTTACATTTATTAATTTAGTTAACAAAGTCAAAAAAATATCAAAAGTGCGCTGGCTCACTGTTACAAGTTCCTTTGCTAATTTTATTAATGCAAAAATTGAATTAAAATTTTCATGTTGGTAAAAATTTTAACAGATAATAATAAATCATGGGCCCCGTTTAATTGATTTTTCGAGATTAGTATTTTTTTTTTATTGAAATGAACATGAAATTATGTTAAACCTTGCAGTGGTGAAAGGTGAAATTTTCAAAAGGTAATCCGAGGCAAAATAAGTTGCCTGAATATATCGCGGCAAATTTAACAGAAAACAAAAAGTAAGACAAAAGTAATAAACTTAAAAGGGAAGCCGGTAGGAATCGGGTTGTGGGGACACTTCCCCACTGCCTTGTAATAGTAAGTCAGCGAGTATTCAGTTTATAGATTCAAAACATTCCACACCAGACGGTACACAGTAATTGCGGATCAATATTGATACAAGTGTGTACTGGCTGGGTACTACGATCGTGAAATTTGACTATTGTTACAAATAGTTCTTGTTAATCGTCGTATACAGTTAACAGCAGCAATGTTTGGTCAAGTCTTGGTAGCTTGTTGTCTTGCAGAAATTTCCGTAGAGTCGGTAAAGCAACAGATTTTTTAGTTAATTTGCGTTTCGTGTGAATAGAAACAGGCAGAAAACATACTGGTGTTAGACATACGTAACCGAGGGTACGTCTGGGTGGATACCGCTGCATTGTTTATTTCTGCCACCAAGTAACAGTGCGCAGGGGCATGTGTTCCGGTTTGAATGACATTGTAGCTACTGTAGTTCGTCATGAGACTTAACATCTTATGTTTCAAGATGACGGGAGTTTTTAATTTTCCTGGTTAGATTTTACCTACATTCCTTTCATTAAAGTTTAAATTAATCAATATTATACTGACACAGATGTTTCTAGTAAGTCATTTAGTAGGTGATCGGCATGTCGGATGCCTTTAAAACCTAGTTCAGACTTTGCTAGTATTTCAGTAAGGCGAGTAATTTAATTAATAATCGTATGTTTGAATACCAAAAAATACGTCAAGATTAGTAGAAGCGTTTATGTAGTCAGTCAGTCTGAACTAGGCTTTTAACTGTAAAACTTTTACAAAGGATAGATATTCAAATAGTATACTTTTATAATTTATTTGAGTATAAGATTAGTGGAATAAATATTGGAGATGTTTTAATGTCGACCTTAAAATATGCTTTAATATTCATCGTAAGGCGGCAAACGATCATGTCGAACACTTGTGGGTTAATTAATTTATTTACCAATCGTTCTCTGCATTAATAACTACAATAACTAATGAAATAGTCTAAGGAGCTGAGGGTTTCATCAAAATACGAACATTGTACTTACACCGTTTCCTTGCTCTAATAGCTGGACTCGGTAGCTGACGGTAGATAATGCTGACGTTTCTAATTTAGGTATTTTAGGTATTAATCAGCGCCGCAACATGACGCATGTAATAAAACCCAAGATATTTGATTAACAATGATAACAGTACCTGCATTGAAGCAATTAACGTATCAAGGGGAAATATTAGATTTTTTATATAACGAATCGAAGTGAGGATAAGGGTAACTTACTTGACGGTAAGCAGGATGGTTGCATATATGCTTTGCTGCTTATAGTCTTTATAAAAAAATCACAAAGCTATGCTTAATTAAAACACAAATTTACTCGATCAGCTGTAATTCAAACCCGCCATCTTGCCTCTTAAGTTGGTTTAAACTAGAACCGGGGATGTTTTTGACAGCTATTTAAAGAATTCTTAATCATCTCTTAACGCTAAAACAAGTTTATAAGTGTAGAGTCTTAAATTAAATAGTTGAGGTAAAAATAGAATCTTTTTTTTTTTATTGTTTCTAAGGTCCCGATTGACATATATTCACTTGTCTAAAACAGATATAATTCTATTCTTTCTCATAGTTATAACAACTAGAAATTTGACCGTCGAATTTAATAAAGTATTTTTAACACATATAAATAAATTTAATTTTCCTGCATTCTATATGAAATTTAATTATGTTAAATCACACTCCATGCGCAATGTTCTTATAAAAGGGTACACAGTTTTTTCACGAATAATATCTTCTTAATTATGTCAGTGTATTAAAGTAATGCTGATTAGGAGTTGAAGGGATTCGACCCGCCGACATGTAGAGCTGAAACAAACGTTGGAAATACAAGAATATGTCTCAGGAATCGAGTCTGAAGATTTACGATCAGCTCTATTTACTACGCAATATGTATAATATATAAACATACATAACTTGTACTTGTATTTGTGTATCATTCCGATTTTGATAACGTTTAGTCCTCGCGTATTCTCGCCATAAAGAGTCGATAGTTAATATAAAAGTATTTGGTGATCGACAAGCAATCTCTTGTTAAGTCTTAAAGCGCGCTTTATTGATATATCGAAAAATTTATCGAAATTGCATGGCTTATAAAAACTTTTCAGTTTACAAAATAATTTATCGCGTAGGCTGACAAAGTTGCAGTTATGATACGTAAATAAGTTATTAGAATATATTTCCCGAATGATTTGGAAGAATCACAACCAGAGCACACACCTCGCTAAGTTTATTGGATCTCATAACACACTGTTTTAAATATGTACGTATAAATTCATAATTTATTAAAATTAGCCAACATAGAAATCGAAGTTAAAACTTCGACGACCACGACGCGACGTACTTATACATTGTGAGTCCATAAAAAATATTTCTATCAAAACAGGCATAACGTGCTGTCTTTACGACTCTCGAAAGGTCGTTCCTATTTGTTATCAATATGAACATTTTTATAGTCTTTATGATATTAATGTAAGCAACAATAAATGTTTATATTAATTGATTTTATTTCTCGTTCTATTTCTTTACAGTTGGTTATTATTTGAAGCCACAAAAAATGGTACAATCATGCAATTTGCTCGTTTGAATTCACATCTGTTCTTAGACAATAGTAATGTAATACTTAATAATACAGCTTGACAAATTACGCAATAATGTTATCAAATTATATATTATTTATTTCCCCCTACCTGCCAGTCCGAGCTGGTTACTTCGATTTGTACCTTGTTTTAAATATAAATTTTATCCCTAAATTAAAATATCCATAGTTATATAAGTAATTTTAATTGTTGTTTCGAAATAATAATAATTATTCTTATTCATTGTTATGACGTATCATAAGTGCAACATTGTTCGCCTACGTGATAAATAAAGTATTGTATTTATTTATAATCCGCGTTAAAAATAAAATTGAACACCTAATTACATTCGAGAATTACTCTTAAGTTAAAATCGTGTTTTAGAGTTTCCATCAGAGACAGTTTTACCTATAACATTCTATAATATATACACACTATTATGAATGTATTTTTAAATTATAAATATGTTATATATTTAGTCAGATGCATATACTTTGTGTATCTCTGCTCCATCCTAAGGTCGACTTTTAGAAAATTCCTTTGGCATTACGTCCGCCTGTATACTTCTCTGTATATATTTATAATTAAATTTTACTTATTATAATCTAAAATCACTTTCGATTTTCCCTAAAATAAACCGACCTTCTGATCATGAAAATTAAGGCAGCCCACAATGACCCATGAGACAATATCTCAGATATATCTAAACTGTGACCGCAATCCTTATGCCGGCCTTTGATAAAACATCCGATATTAATATGCAACGAATGCAAGGATAGTATTCAGGAACCGTTCGAGATATTATGATAAAACAAAGCAAACTCGAACGAGGAATGTTGTTCCGATCCCATCTCTATACGGATAGAAAAAGTTATGCGATATTATGAATATTTTGATTATGTTTTGTGTTTAGATTTGAATAGCACGTCTATTTTTGAGGGTTTTACTTCAGTCATGTCATTTAGTTATAAATATTTTTCTATAACTAAATGACATGAGAAATACATGGACATATTAGAATCAAAACCGTTTTGAACTTTATTTATTGTCACACTCATGAACCTAGAAAATTAAGTTAGAATTATGTTGCTTATTACGCTTATAGTCTAGATTATAATTAACTGTTAAGAACATAGTTCTTACAACAAAGGAAAAAAAATCATAGAATAATAAAAAGTATTGTGTTATTGAGAAGTCATTGGTATAAAAATCATTGAATTTATTTTTTACTAATAATCTCAATTGACGGCATAATTAACATATTCGTTCAAAAATCATTCACATTTTTTTTTAAATATTTATTATTGAAGTTTTTAATGAAATACTTGCGTTGTCAATGTTTCTGGAGTTAAGTATATTTCAGACCATATACAAGTATAGTTTCCTTATTTGTAAGTATATAATAGAGTTTGATTACTTACGTCGTCGAAAATAATAAAAAAAATGTAGAATCTGCTTTTCGACAAAACTACAATTTCAAATTTCCTCTATATTTCTATATTATTAGGTAAGGGTAAAGCTAAAAAAATCTAATAAAATACCACATATTAGCATTGCTATCATGCCTTAAGATTATCTATGCTATTCTTAGTTTGGTCATAGTTTTGACATGCTCTATTAGTGGTAAAGTTTGTGGACTCGGCTGCGTAACTCAACGCGCATGGCGAAAACTCCGTCACAAGACTCATTCGCGTAAGTTGTATTTCTGGACTAATCAGTCATAGAGATTAGTAATTTTGTAAATTAGTATGTGATTTAGTCGGGCTAATCGTCATAATTTTTGTCCATTTTAGTTGTTACTTTTATAATAAATTCGAGCAATGAAAACTAATTTGATAGATAGAGTTGACTTCCTAGAGTCTTCCTCGAAAGGTATACGCGGGTTGTTCGGCCTGTTCGTTGTTGCTCGATATAAAGGGCACTACAGTCTAAAGTCGATCCAAATTCAACCTTTAAAATATGATTTATAACATCCATACACAATTTATCGACGTCCGTCGAACAAAACGGTGAAAGTCGTAAAATTATTATTTTGGATAATTACTTTTTTTATATTTCCAATTCAAGCGGAGTGCCTCCATCGTCGGATTTTACGTTTATTGGCGTAAAACAATAAAATCTCCAGTTGGCATATAAAGTTAACTGAGTTATAGAGGAAAAAATATTACACTGGTACGGTGTTGGTCATGAGTGATCCATTGATTCTGGGAAGCTGGTCTCCTGAACGTGCTGCCGCGAGCGAGTCACCGGAGCAGATATTTGGTGAGCGCACGTATACCAGTTTGGGGTGCTGACGGTACCGCTAGCACGTTAGGCCGAGCTTTTTTGAAGACGTAAAGTGTATCGGGCTCCTGAGTGGAGATAGCAGGCGGGCCGCGGTCGGCGGCGCGTCGCCTCAGTATCGCGTTAGTATCCGGCCGGGCCGCACACGGCATGCCGCTCCATCGCTCCGAGCGGTCGCGCAACCGAACACGCTCTCGATAACTCGCACTCGGTAATTGACCAACATGTGATCGGCGAACGCGAAATAACATGGAGTAATAACCTCAAAGTGTCCGCCGAAAACTTCCCGCCGCTTTCACTTTTGAGGTTAGGATTTTCCGGTTAACGTTTTCCCGAACGAGTTGGCGCGTTCGAAAACCTCAGTATCGTCGATTTGGCAGCCGCGCCGGCGTTTTGCAATTGCATAACAATGCAGCGAAGGCCGGGCGGCGTGGAAAAGTTGACTTATCAATGCGTGCCGGTGAAAAATTGAACGTGTGATGAGCACCTTCGCCGGTGCACGCGGCTGCTCCGGGACGGTTTCAGCGGGCGCGAGCGCGAGCGCCGACGGTCGCGTTACGAAACGCTCACGGCCAAAAACTTTCTGCAGAAAAAAGTTTTTTTTTTCGTTTCGTCAGACGACAGCTATCTGCTAATTGCTCGACAAAATCTCTTTTGGCACGAACGCGTAATGCGAGTGTGCGCTCAGTACTCGCGCGGTCGCGGACCGATTATTTGTGTAAACATTTTGCGGTCTTATGGCATTTTTATCGCGTCCTTTATTAATTTGGTGGTGCGTGCGCGGAGTGAGGCGATGTGATTCGGCGAGAGGCGCGTGTTACTCCATGAGATTTCGCGGCCGGGCCCAGTGTTAGTTGTTTAGTGGTTTATGTGATATATAATAATGTGCGTGATTTTCAGTTCACAGAGATACGCGTCGGTGGGAAATGTTACTGGTGTACATTACCTTCCCTGTGCGATGTCGATTTACACCAATAATACCAGTGTTCAGTTATACGAGTTAGAGTTACAATAACCGCAAGTGAACACGATCCAGTTGGAAACTGTAGGAAAGTGACACGGCCGTTGGGAAACTAGCGCGGTTTTGAAAAACAACGCTTTTGTGTGAACTGTACGGCGAGTGTCACTACTGACGGCTCAAAATATAACCGAAAGTGATATTACCTTTGACGGATACAAAAAGTGCTTCCGATCCGATCGCCGGCCGTACGCACTTACAATTTGTACAGGTGAGTTTGTCATGAATAATTTTATAACTACAGTTGATCGCGGTGAATATTAATTATCTAGCGCGAGTGTTAGAGCCGCCGAGATAACGCCTGATCTTAATACAAACGTTGTTAAACATAAAAAATTATCGACAGCCGCCGACGTACAAAGCGGCGTAACTCATAAAATGTAAATCACGTTATATTTTATAGCGTATGATCTCGTAAGTGCATCTCTCGTCAGATCCACCAGTCATTTAAATACCGTGGTCTGAGCAGTATTAGCGTGTAACAAGTTTTTGGATTACATACATTGCTAAGGGGGGCAGTGTGTTTTGTGAGCTGCTTGACCTACTTCGAGCTCAAAGGCTAGTCACCTTTCCGCCTAGAATAGTTTTTTTAAATTTTAAAGCGACAAGGAAAATATGAAGTCCTAATGAAATAGTAATTATGGAGACATACGAATTCTTAAATAGGACCACAAACTTACATTCATTACAAAACGGTGTCGTATAAAAGCAGTAAAAACATAACAAAACATTTCGGGGCCAATAATAAAATGTTATCTGAATCGAAATTTATTAAAAATTCAAAAATAGGTATAAGATATTTTGAATAATGGTCATTCTTCTTTAAATACTAATAAATTTATATTAAATTAGGTAGCGAAATAATATTATAGATACATTTTAAAATATTAGTATTGATATTAAATATATAGGTACCGGTTTTGTTATTAATTTTTCTCACAATGACCATTATGTCTATACAATATATATACCTAGGGTCATAGTGAAGTAATGCTTAAACGACCTTCTACGTGTCGCAATGTATTTCCACAAGACTAGCATTGTTAGATTTCATCTTTAAAATTAAAAATGAATATTACTCAAGCCTTTTTAATGTATTTTATTTAAATACTATAAAACTAGCAATTCATTAGCTTATTTCGATTTGCAGAGTTAGTTATGACATACCGATGGCAGTATTTTTAACGAAGAGGCTTTCTAATAAGATTTATGACTAGACAGCGGCTAACAGGCTTTGAGTTTCGAAAGTTTCAGTACAATCCATCCTGCAATTCTATATTCGGCTGTCGTTAGCCTAAATTAGTGTCCAAGACTCCCGTAGGGGACGCAGCCAACTCATCAGTTCGTCTCAGGCAATTTGTATCAAACGTTTTCTCAGGTCGACGCTCCACATGTTTGGGGGACGTGAGATTACATCTAACAACTGTAATAATAAAAACCCATTTATTTTAAGGAACAATTCATTTTTATATAACAGATGTACTAGCTGATTTATTTCTTAGAATCGTGATGGTAACAAATGCAGCGTCACGTTTTTTTCGCAAATATTTGTTACAGTTTTCGCCTTTCCCTAAGTGAGAAGCGGAAATATTTTAGATTAAAATAATATTGGTGGCGTAGTTGTATTGCGGGGTACACAGCTCTGAGGTTCTGGGTTCGAATCCTGGGCCGGGTAGTGATATTTGGGTTTTACTGTTTAGCTCAGTCTGGAGTTTAGAATTTATCCTCGACACCTATGACATCACGGGATGGATATACACAACGCAAAATTGATCCTTCGTTGCATCTCTGCTTACCCCTTCGGAAATAACGGTGTGATGTGTGTTTAATTAAACGTGCTGCTAGGGTGATATGTAGTGATTGGTTAGTTCCGGTTTTTCTAAATCATTAAGCCGTCTCATAAATATCACATTAATTTTTAAATTTTACCTGTTTGATTTAGTACATTAACCTATTGATTGGTAAAATGCGATGATTTGGAAGCAAACTCCAGTGCCATGCCATATTGGTTTTCTTTTATATGACAACAAATATGTTTATGACTGTTCCGTTATGTGTATATGAAAGCGAAAGTATTTCTCCTAACCAGTGGACAGCTGGAGTATTGCGTCTCAGTTAACCAGTCGATTTCGAATTATGCCGTTTTCTTGGACTATATTCTTTTATAGTCCAAGTTATATTATGTAATATATAAAAACGCCTCTAAAAAACCTATACACGATAGTGGAATTAAAACATTTTTTATTCATAATTTATTTTCGTCGTTAAATTTGATATGTTTTAATTTTTGATTATTGAATATTGATTAGCATTTAACGTATTGAAAACTGATGAAATATTTTTAAGTTTACACGTTTGATAGTCTAAATTAAGTTATTGATTTTTGTGGGTAAAATTATTGTGAAGGAATTAAATGGAGAAATTTGGTTAATAGTCGCTGTGACAAAATAGTTGTTTCAAATTAGTTTTTTTTTAGATTTCCAATAAGATGAGATCTTAATTTAACATAGAGCTTTTTCAAAATTAAATGCCAACAAATAAAAAACTTAAAATGTATTATTTTAAGTTTTTTAAAGGAAATAATCAAAAGACAACTTTAAAGTTTTTAAAGGTTAACTTCGGTTTTTTCACTCTGCACGTAAAAAGCAAAATGACATAGTATTAAGTATAAATAGACCATAAGTTCTAAGAGTTTTTATACAGCATAGTTTAATCTAATATGAGCAATACTATTTTATGATTTGATGACGAAATAATTTATGCATATGACCAAGTGCATATTGTTTATTCCTATAAATTTATATACCATAAATTTAATGAATATGCAAATAAAATACAAGTTATATTTTACGATCTCGAGGGACACATAAAAATATCAAGTATATTAACAAAGCTATGAATGCTGTTGTATAAATAATGCAAGAGGATTATGTAAGAAATATAAGAGTCGACATATTTTTTATATAATGTATGTATGTTGAAGTTTTCCGAAAGATATAGGTACTAATATGCATAAATGAGGTTTGCAAATCGCTCTAATGATTTTACATAAATTAAGAAAGGGAAGCCGATAAGAATTGGGTTATATAGACACTTCTCCACATACATACTATGGATAATATGAATATAACGAATAACTAACAATTGCAGTAAATCAAAAATTGTGTTCTAACTCGAAGTTCACAAAGTTCTATTTTAAATAACCAAATACATTATTATGATCACTATTTATTTAATAACAATGACTTGTGGTGTGTAATTGTTCATTTGAACGCTCCAAACTTTAAGTTAGGGTTAGTTTGTTTCAAACTTTTGATACTAGATGGCGGTAGCAGGTTTCGTAAACTTAAATGGTTACCATAGAATGAATGTAAGAGAACAGGGAACATATCAAGTTAACGTGTATTAGAATATGTACATAAATTGATACTAGAATATTATTATTTAAGTATATTAATTAATAAAAAGTCACGATGGAATAAAATCGGAAATTAGCAATTGAACCGAATTTTAAAGTAAGAAAACCTGCCGTAAGTTTTAAAACGTTAAGAAAAATATTTTCGCCAGTTTAATTTTATTTTCTATATATTATTATTGCTCTACACCGGCTGAGCCTCATTTAGCGCGAAACTACAGTTAAACTGGACTCAAATCCAGACACACAAACTACAGTTTATTTAGAATCTGTTGTAAAAGTAACTGCGATGTTTCACAAGTAAATAATATACTCGTATTTTATATTTGTCTCTATATTGTTGACGTATGTTTTTGTAATGCCACACACATATTTTTATGAATGCGCACAAACCTACTATACGTTTATACTGAATGGTAGTTTGATCGTTTGATAGTGACTTGTCAGGTTAGTAATAGAGGCATGCCTTTTTTATACAGGGTCATTTTGATACTGCGTTAATAAATGCAACCAATACTCGTCTTTACTTCTTCGAACATTGGGCCAAAAATCATTCGCGGATAACAAATATTTTCATCAAAAATCCCAGTTTTAATGTTCTGATTTTTATCATTTTGTGTGCATGAATTTCTGACTGTAAGTGTGATGTCGCTGCAAGGATTTTTTTATAGTAGTAGTGGCATTAAGGTGTGTGAATTTCAAATAACTTTTTATTGATATTTATTTTGTGTGAAACTTACACTTTTTATTTGATGTCAAAGTGAGGTTTTTTGTGCAATAAAATTTATCGACACAAATTAACTTTGCCTAAAAACTAAAAAGTCTATTGAATTAAATACGAATGATTTTTATATTTGATAAATTATGTAATTAGTTATTATATGATTGAATAAACATGTTTAGCTGTTTAAAAAAGCTAAAATGAAACGTATAAAAAATAAACACAGCAAGAATATAATAAAATTTGATTTAATTCTTCAGTGGCGTAGTTGTATTACGGTAGAAGTGCAGTGTTGAGGTCTCGGGTTCGATCCCCGATTCGGGCAGTGATATTATGTATTTCTACTCAATATCAACCTGAAGTATGGAAATTGGGTGCTCCAGTTGCGCGTCTGCTTACCCCTTCGGGGATAAAAGGCTTTAATGTGTGTAATCATTTTTAAACACAAGGAAATGTTAGAAGATGTTATCATTTTTTACAGGTTAATGAAAAAAAATCTAACTCTAAAAATAGGTTACAAAAAGACTGTTCACCTCTAGGTATCTAGCATTGCAAATTCCATGCGGCGGATGCTGCTTACAATCAGGTGGACCGCTTGCTTGCCTATTAAAGTAAAAAAAATGTCACTAACTTTTCTATAATGTCTATAGTCTACTCTATTCAAAACCGAGCACCTGACGTATATGCGTATTAATAAATTATTCATAGTCTACACCATTCCACATGTTCGATGCAAAATAAACCGAAGTTATGTAAACTTGGTCACTTTATTTTCAGCGTGTTATGAGACATGCATTCTCTGTTTGCAACAATGGCCTCGTAAGAAATTTTTTACACGCTAAAAATAGTGTTCGTGATTTCTAGGCGACAATTCAATATAATACCTGCCATTGGTAAGATTGCCAAATTAAAAAAATAGAATTGGTACATTTATGATCAACTTATTAATAGGTTTATAAATATAGGTTATAAATAACGGTGAGATTTACTTAAAAATAACATATTCACATTAAAATTACAACTAAAGATTTAAAAACATATCAGTTCCTGTAAAAAGTTTTGCGCCAACTTTCAAAAGGGTAGAAATATAATCTTTACCTGGCAATACCGGCTCACGCCTACTAGTATCTGGCACTGATTTGATTATGAGCCGATAAAACGATGAAAGTATACAATGGACGATAGCGGCGAGATATAAATTACTTATCTGTTGCCCCGTTTGTGTTATCTGTACCGAAAATGCGGCGGGAGTTTTCGTCCCACTTGAGAGTGATTGATTAGGATGTGTTGTACATCTTATGGTACAGTTACTTGGCGCATTTTGTTCTTTCTAATTGCAACCTTGAAGAGGTTTATGATTTTTACTAAGTTCATTTTCTAGTATTAACATCTGCAGACAATTTCTGCCAAGTTTCAAAATTAGTTCCATGATTCCTGTGGGATCTTTTGCTTAGAAGATGATGTAGGTTCTGAGCATGTTTAAATCACATAAATGAAATCTTAGGCGTTTGTGGAGACGAGTCTACAGAACAAACCAATATATTTATTATGAGGAGAAGAAGCATATGGTTTGTTGACGGACTTGATTCTGAATCTTGCCAGTCCCAGTTTAAACGTAAAATTAATTCTTTCTTCTACTTATCAATTTTATGTGTTGTACTATCAAACAAGAATTTGGTTAATCACAACAGGCTTAAACATCAAGGAATATAACACAAATAACTCCTATTAGATCAATGGGTTCAGTATCATCTTGCTTAAGGCTTAAAAATTACAAACCTGTTCCCACCAGTCCAAGCTGCAATTGATTAGATGTTTGTGGTGTGCTATTTAGCTCGGAGTCGTAAATTTTTAATTGTCTCAATAAGTTTTCCCCGCTATTTCTCGTAGATGACGATTCGTTTGTAATATCGTCTTTAAACATCTTTAACTTCGGATCCTGTAGCTATCTAGGTTAAGCTAATAGATAATCCAACGTCACAACTTTTACTGTCTTGAGTGAACGCCCGGCTTCCTTATAACTTTAGATAAATAAGGCCATTAATGTATCATTCCGTGATATGTCTCACGTACACCATTGTGATGCTATTTTTTGCTAACATTGAGTGTATTTTTTAGCGGTTAAAAATCTTGTTGCTACGCGATTAATAGCTTCGCAACCAAGCAAATGTAGACGCTAGTGGAATGACGTGACGTTTAGATAATGTTATCAATATGTCATTTTTTTTGCACTTTACTCTTTGCTTACGAATGGCTTAGACTGCTATGATAACAGAAGTTATGCCAGACGTATGCACTGCCCCATTGCTGAAGTATTTAGTCTGCTATACTGGCTTCATGGAAGTTAGAATATTTAGTACCTTCAAAATTTTTACGGAGATTTCTCATTAGGCTTCTGCACGATTACCTTCTTTTGAGCTAAATAAAGGCTTGAGGCTATAGATCTATCGGTCAAATCTGAATAAATGCCATTTGACCTTGTCAATCTAAGATGATAACAGTAATTGAGTGCGGGGATATTGTGCGTGGAAAATACCTCAATGAAATCACTTCATACGACTTGTGTGGATTATAAAAGTACTTAAAATATTTGGTACGTGATTACTACGTTCAGTAGTATTTTAGAAATAAATCAGTCTTTAAATACAAATTTCTATTGATATAACACCTTGTCGCTTCTTTAGTTTTATAGTAGCGTAGATACGAATTTGGAGGTTATGAATTTAGTTCCCATTGTCTCATATAATCATCATATATCACATAATCTCATGCCAGTTTTCATAACATGATTTAATCTGAATTGGATCCCCAGAAGAAGGAACATTAGGTAGGCAGTCGTAAAAAATAAACTATATCAATTCTCTAACTTGAGGAAAAAGATGTTTTGTTTTGATATCATAATGGAATAGGATGTTGGTTGAAGGAAGATGTGATGTAATATTATTACCAAGTATTCTATTACAATAAATATACTTAGTGATGAAGGATAATATATAAAACTTGTATTCTGGTGTGATATCACAACTTTGTTATGCATATAATATATTAATCAGATAAAGCAGTAAAAACACGATTCTGCAAATCATTTTAATAATATGATTTGTATTGCGGCACTAGAATAATACAAAAAAATGGTTGTAAAATCTTTAAACTATTGATAAATCGAAAAATAGTTATCCATGGTAACTAGTGATAGGTCTCTCATATGTGAGAGTCCGCCTGGGTAGGTACCACCGCAATGTCTATTTCTGCCGCCAAGCAGCAGTATGTTGTCACTCTTGTGTTCCGATTTAAAGGACATTGTAACCAGTGTATCTACTGGACATGATAAGACTTAACACCTCATGTCTCAGGATGGCGAGCGCGGTGGAATACCAAACAATACTTTGTAATTCAAGGTGTTGGATGGTGTTTCTATTGTTTATGGGCGGTCGTATTGCTTACCATCAGGCGAACGGCAAGCTCGTCTCGTCATTCAAAGCAATAACAAATAAAATCCGTAATGTATAAAGTATTGTGTTGATATGAAATTAAAGCCTAAGGTTAAGATCCGTTTAAAAATAATTGCACGAAATTCCAGAAAATAGGTTATAAATCAAAGGGCATTTAATAAACATATTATCTAGATCCAAAACGTTGTAAATGTAAATAAAATATTAATAACAGAGTCGTAAAAATAAATGCTTTACTTAATTAAAAACATATTTCTTGTGTGACACTACACTTAAGATTATCGGCGTTGTTTTTATACAAAGATACCACCTAAGAAGTTTATGCACGTATCCGCTATAATTAAAATTATATTGCAGCCGATGGATTTTTATTTTTAACACAAATCAAGTTTAAGGCATTGACCGATTGTCAATATTTCATTAACATTCGGAATGGTTGTGAATTTAAAATTGAGTCTGGGAACACTGCTTAATAGTGTCAGTATTTAACGGTTTTTTGAATAATCTCTTAATTAAATTAAAAAATATCAATTTAAAATGACTATTAATCATACATAGGTATTTAAATATGGCTTGTTTTGACTCAATTAATTTACAATAATACCTATTTTTGCTAAAAGAATACCCAAAATTTGCCTAATTTGACAATATTAAAAAGGAATTGGCGGGAAAATTCACGCAACAATAAACAGTGTCGGAATTCGGCGACCGATTACAAATGATCACAGAAGTTGATGCAATTTGAAGGTAACAAGTTTCAATCAACCCGTACAGGTGTTAAAAACTATAAATCTTACAATACTAATGAACAAGTGCAAAGGTTAGTAAACGCAGCTATTTGCATATAATTAACCTAATACCGCACTAGTGAAAAACTTTACAAACGTTTGAATTCTTATCTGGTCGTTATGGAGGCTTTAAACAACCTGCACGTGAGAATTGTCGTCGGCTAATGTATTTGGGAATTTAACAATATTATGAAATCAATATTCGTTAACCGAAACGTCAATTAACCTACTGAGGGAGTTAAAATGGCGCCCGCGTCACGAGTTATCGTATAGGTTAAGTTTTATAGGTGAAGTTTAGGTTTGAAAGGTATTAAGCAATTTTTGGTTAGTTTCAAATATATGTTAAGGAAATTTAATTCCATCTCGGATTTGATGTGGGTGGTCCTGAGTGCAATAATGATGAAATACCTTTCCCTATTACGAGTATGTTTATGATTATCAGATAGTCTATTTTGCTATTAATAATATAATAATAATATCAGCCATGATTATATACTATCCCATTGTTGGGCACGGGCCTCCTCTACTACTGAGAGGGATTAGGCCTTAGTCCACCACGCTGGCCTAGTACGGATTAGTAGACTTCACACACCCTTAAAACTCCTGTAGAGAACTTCTCAGGTGTGCAGGTCTCCTCACGATATTTTCCTTCACCGTTAAAGCAAGTGATCATTCACAAAGAATACACACATAATTTTTAGAAAAGTCAGAGGTGTGTGCCCTTGGGATATGAACCTGCGGATATTCGTCTCGGCAGTCCATTACATACCCAACTAGGCTATCGCTGCTCGTTTGCTATTATTGTGACATAATCGGAGTACTCGTAAGGTCAAGGTCAGAGGTCATTTGACCCATTTGAATATGTTTAGTGTGCAAAATACTGCTGCGTGACCTTTGTTATCTCTTTCCGGTTCTAAGTTACCACGCGGTCCATCTGACTCGAAGTACTACATATCCACTAAAGCATTGTTATCATTAAAGATATAATTTAAAATTGTGATAACGGTATTGTTTATTTAACTAACAGTTTCATAGAGATAAAGCGCCATGAAATATGTTTTATGAGTTAGAAAATTGTTATAATATTTCTTTCTGTTGTTATTCAAAGAAATAATGTAGGCTCATGGCTAAGGTAAAATACCTTGGTAATAACAGTTATTGTGTTATAAAATACAGAATCTTATTGGGTAAATGATGTAGAATCAACACCATTGAAATAATTGAATGACCTACACAAAATACATGTGGAATGTTTTAGTTCAATAATTGGAACTACAACAGCGGCTCGTACTAAACAAGTACAGCACAATGATTTCTTATGTTTATTAAACATTGCAATAAAATTATTTTGCGGATTTTATGGCTGTTTTAATATCATAATTTTATCCCAAAGTTTCGAAGACTGCAGCTTGCGTGGTCACGGGCCTGATCTTAAAACCGAAATTATAATATAAAAACCTCGATAAATACTCGAAAAATTGTTCTATTTCAAGGTACACCATATCTTGTAACATTACAAAAATGAATGGTTATTGTTCTCTAGATCTATAACTTGGCTCTAGAAATCACAGTTTAAAAGTAAACTCACAGTTACTGGACTAAACAACTTTCGGATTTTATCACAAGTCTCTAAAAGGGTACTGTTTGCAATTAATTTGATTTCAATTTGAGCATTTATTACTATCGGCTTACCGTTGGTGCAAGTTCAACCACAAGGTAATGCGAATTGGCGAATTTAAATAAATGCTAATGTACATGACTCGAATTTGTTAAAGCATTCGTTTAAAATTATCTGCAATAGTCGAGTCGTTTAAATATCTGAAATTTCGTATTCTAAATAAGGTTCGTATTCAGATTTAATTACTTTTTCCCGTCAATTTATACATATCTTTGAGAGTCAAATTTTAATCTTAAAATCAAGTTACTGGTTATCCAAAATCTGTTTCAGATATCTCCAATAGTGATATGATACGTGCTCGTAAAATATGTGCTTTTTCAATTTGTTAGCGTATCCGTTATAACCACACCTTTTCTAGCATTAATTTTTTACAACTCGTCAGCAAAAGCGAAAACACGTAAAGATGACCTCGAAATATTTGTAAATTTTTACGAGGATTATAAGTATTGAGAAATAGCTATGATATCATTCACTCGTGAGTATTTTGACGTGATTGAGTCGATTGAATACAATAATCATAAGCTACATGGGTATTCGATGACTTTCTCTGTCTGTTGTTGGCGTTAAAATACATACTTCTCCTATTCTTAGTTCCTCAATGATTACATTTTTATCACTAATATAAGAAGTGATATTTCTTGGCAGGAAGAAATTGATATGAATGTGTGAATTGGGACCTAACAATTTCTTGGAAGCTATATGCAGCTTATAATTTAATATAAATTCTCTTTGCATGTGACAACATAATTGATACAATGTCCGCATGACATCACTATCAAGCCACGAAGGGGATTAGCTAAATAGCTGGACACAATACAATAAATTCTGAATGGACTCACTTTAATAGCTTCTTGGGATAGGATACTCTAAGGCTATTCGAAAAGTAAAATAGAAATTTATGTTTAGAAGCACGACGATTTAAGAAATAACAATTAGGAAAGGAAACAAGAAGGCTTCTAGAAATATTTCTTGTTATTCGAAATCTAGTAACAATTTTGCGATAAACCAGCACTATTCTGTGATGTAATACATATCCTAGTTAATCTGGCCAAGTCTTGCTAAAGACAAAACCGTCTCCAGCATAGCTAACATCATCATACTATTATTCTGATTTTTATATGAATAAATTCAAGGCCGGCTCAAAATATTACAAACTATGAATATTGATTTGAAATATTACTGGAAGCAAACACGATGTACATAATATATTGCTACGATTTGTCTGAAGTGCGAGTTTCACGCAAAAATAGCATTGAACGGTTACACAGTTTATTATTTTGGTCGCTAACCCAAATGTCATCGGTTCATGATGTATTAACATGTTGATTGGATTCCATATCATTTGCTTTACACACTTCGTGTCTGATTTATGAAGCACTTTGTTTTATTTTTTATATCTACCGGTTTCTTCCATCTGCCTATCCAAATTATAAAAAAGAATATATTTCGGCGCGAATAAATGAATGAATAAATGCGTTCAACATTGGCATACATATTTCTGAATCTATATTATTACGTAACTCTTGTTATATTTATTTCAGTACATAATTACGATATACAATAGATCCCACAACAAAAATCAAATCAAAAATTAAAACTTCACGATAACATTATTTTTCTCGATACTCGAGCCCAATCTGGAACATTCATTCCAGAACCAACCATTCCTCAAAGGTCTATGAATGAGGTGTTTAAAATCTTACTTTAATGAGATACATACAATAGATTAGTGGCACGAAGCCAGGAGTAATGGTCATTATGACTGACGTAAGGATATAGCATTTCTGCGTAAAACTACGTCAAATTACACAAAAACTTCATCAAACTGTTTCATACAAGATACTTATGACGTAATTACACTAGTCATTGAAGAGTCAGTTGGTGATTTTAAAGTTTAAGCTTCAGTCTTTATTAATAATATCTGTTAAATAAAATGCTAATTGATATGCAATTTTGAAGATTCCTTTCGATGAAGTATATGAAAGTAAAGCAAACGAATAACGTTTGAAGATTCTTTTCGATGTATATGAAAGTAAACGAATGACTGAATTGGTGGTATATAATCTTCAGCAACCTTGAACACTAGCAGTATACGAAGAATCGTAAGTGAATTACTGTTTTTTATATACAGAAACTAGACTGGACTGGATTGTACGGGCTTCTTTTCGGTGTTGGACCACGGTTTAGACCGAAGCTGGTGAAATATTCTGTATGCTGATTACGTTTGTCGAAGAAACTGTCTAGTACATTTAAAGCATATAAAATCTAATAACAGTATAAGTTAATAGATTCCGAGAACCACATGGTGGCCGAATCAGAATATTGCATAAAGAAAATATTCGAATGCGTTTCGGAAACGAGCGTGTGCAATGTTAATGACTCCCTTGAACTCGGAAGAGATTTCATCTATTTATAGTGAGTTGTTGAAAGACACATCGGTGGTCTGTTTCGCTTTTTTGCATGGGTTTAATGGAAACATCCTTTTTTGTTTGAACTTTATGTCTTTTTTATATTCTGTACGTAGATAGAGATTAGGTTGATGTTTTTATTTGATTCTATAGTTTGCCCGTTGACATCTCGAAGAAACAAAAAATGGAATCCGTAAAATAGATTCAATGGTCGATAAATTTGCATCGTTACTTTTATATTTGTTTTAACAGTACAAAATAGGGATCATAATGAGCCAGCCAAAAGGCAAAAAGTAAAAATGTATCCGAATAACATTAACGTATCAACAAAATTAACAGTGGAATAATTAAATCAAAAACAACGTCTTCGCAATTCGAACGACATTTTAACCGCTCGAAAGCAGTAGAATGCGTCAAAAACTGGCCTACAGATAACATAGGAAAGTCACTCCAAGCCATAAATTTTTAACTGGACAATTTGAATAATTTGAGGGAATTTTCCTATCCACGTGGCCGCTGAAAATGGACCACCATTGGTTCAAGTTAATGGCTGTATCCAGATAAGTCAATGTTCCGTTGCACGGACCGCATTTTTGCATTTATAAACAAGCGATCTCTTGAAATGCTGTGTTTCTCACATTTTAATGGTGTTTTTATGCTTACAAATGGTTTGGGTTTTGGGAGTACATTAGATTGATGTAAATAGAGACCGAGTTGGGGATTGAAACAAATTTGAAATACAAAATACATTTTAAATTTGGTGAACATGCTTAGAATATCTTCATAGTATATGTACGTGACAAATATTACTCGAAAAAAAATTATACAGTTCCATTATAATTATCATAGAAGCTGAATTGTTACAACAGTTCGAAAGATATTGTGATATATATAAAATAATCGTACTTATAGTCTTGAAGCAAATTATTAATCTGCATATTTAGACCACCATCTCCAAAAAATATAACAACAGAGCAACGACGATTGTTGTTAGTTGAGAGAGGGCTAATTTTAAATGATTTTATATTTGCTACCATCTCAACTACAAATTCTTTCTGTTTCCCGTAAACTAGTACTATAAGCAAGCCTAATATAATCTTTTGGTAACATGGCTAAACCACGTAGCTCTATATTTTAAATTAAAAATGTAAAACAGTCCATCAGAACCAAAAATAAAACGGCAATTGTCCCGATTGACGTATATACATTTGCTTCATTTATTCTTTGTCCATCGTTACATTAAAGTCATGGACTCGATGCATCATATCGCGTAAGTTTGCGTCGATTCCGGTCGTTGATAAGAATAAACTTGAATAATTTGGGAGGTACCGCCGCGCGGCCCGGGGCGCTGTTACCGAACTCGAATATATTATTGTATTAAAATAATGAGGTATTATGCTCTTGTGTGTTTTCGGACGTACTTAGGTATTTTTGATGATTTATTGACGTATTTATGGCGTATTTTTTGTAGTGTAGTATTTTAATATTAAGTAAGGGAATTGCTTTTTATTTTGATTCGAAGTATATCTCATTAAGATCGGAGTGATTTTGAAACGACTCTAAATGAGAACTAAAAGATCAAGCCCTGTCTTCACGGGCTATAACAATATGTTTGCACACTTTACAATCATCATCACCATCAAATTTCCTTAAGTCATCATCGTTCGACAAGTAATCACCATTTACCTCGACTCAATCACCAGCGATTCCTGTGATATCGCGTGAATCCAAATCGTAATTTACGCAATAATGAAATCAAAAATGTCATGCGTCGGCAATGAGGACTCATTTTGGGGGTCAATCCTTAAGAAATTAAGAACCGGAATTGCGTTCGCGGGCTGTCTAACTGGTCCGCGGTCGAGAAATTTCAGCTTTTTCTCATTCATTCTTTATCAACTTGCTTGTTACTGTAATTTTGTTGTTGGTATTTTAACATATTTTAATGATTGGACTCCGGAATAAGTGGCCCCGTTCATTCATTATAATTTCGGTGAAATTAGTCTATGCTGTTGACCTTTAGTTTAATTAACTCTACAACGTAAGGTACTGCGTGTACTTTAATTGTTCTGTATGATGAGACGTGCTTGCCGTTCGCCTGATGGTAAACGACACGACCACCGATAAGCAGGAGAAATACCATCCAACACCCTGAACCACAAAGCATTGTTTGGTATTCTACTGCACTGTCCATCCTGAGATATAAGATAGTAAGTCTTATTATGTCTAGTAGTTCACTAACTACAATGCCCTACAAACCGGAACACAACAGTGACTCTCACCTATGAGACCCTCCAGTACTTCTATCATCTTTTCTAATACCACATTAGCACTTACTTATGATATCAAAAAATATGATATAAAAAGCGACGATAGCCTAGTTAGGTGTGGAACGGACTGCCGAGACGAATGTCCGCAGGTTCAAATCCCAAGGGCACACACCTCTGACTTTTCTAAAAAATTATGTGTGTATTCTTTGTGAATTTATCGTTCGCTTTAACATCGTGAGGAAACCTGCACATCTGAGAAGTTCTCTATAGGAATTTCGAAGGGGTGTGAAGTCTATCAATCCGCACTAGGCCAGCGCGGTGGACTAAGGCCTAATCCCTCTCAGTAGTAGAGGAGGCCCGTGCTCAGCAGTGGGCAAGTATATAATACAGGGCTGATATTATTATTATATTATTTTTATTATGATATCAAGATCCATCCTTATAGTACTAATCAATATCAGATCAGCTACAACTGTTTTCCTCAAACCATCAGCCACAATAGCTGTGTACGAGTTAAAAAAGCTTAAAAAACACACGTAAGTTTCTGTGCCAGTAGACGTAGCTATACACGCTTCACGGGCAGCATGGCTAGTATTTATAACCTGTGTGTAAATAGAACGGTTGATTGCCTCACTAATCACTATCGCTTTCCATCTGACGTATAGATTGAATTGTTAGACCAACTAATGGATAATGTCAATTTTCATACAAGTGACAGGTGAGGAAACTATGATTTGTATAGATATTTATGCTGTCAGCTCTCATAGAAATGTTGATGGTTATTAAGTAATGAAGATTGTTATATTTTAGTTAGTAGATAAGAATCTAACTGGATCTTATTGATTTCGATATGAATAGCTTTTGATTGATATATGCAGTGTAATTCCGAAAGTGTTTATTTATTTATTTGATGAGTGTTTTGTATGATCCGAGTCTTATGCTAAAACAATTTAGATATCAAAAATATTATTTACAAGGTATTCAAATATCTTGGCTATTCCTCATATTGAAACCACCGATTACATACGTAATTTTATTATTTTTGTTGTTTTAATCTTGGTTTTGATTTCGGTGTTTTTATATTTAGCAGATATGACAACCCCACCGTAACTTGTACGTAACAATTTAAATACATTCAATTAAATAGTATAGTCTTAATTGATAGGTAATAATAAATAAGTGGAATCATAGCTAAACTGTTAATAAATTGTAAAATTTTCTAAAATATGTAATTTTAAATTTAATAAACTACGAATTAAAATTTTAAGTTAGAAAATACCTATTCCATCTTAGTTTTAAATATTTCAACAACTATAACATCTAACAAGGGAAAGGACACTAAGTATTTACAAAGACATCTGAGTACTTGTTCAGTTTGTAATTGTTACACAATTGTCGGTTTGTTTCAAACTGTTAGCCATCTTAGGGACCCATATCGGTTTATGTAACTCCCTAATGATACAGATCGGTATCTAGAATCTGAAATGTTATTTATTGGCCTAGTATACCACGGATTTTTACTGATTTACCAAAGTAACTGATCTGGACTTGATAGCTAATGTTTTCCGAATATAATGTTTGCTAACAGTGGAGAAAGGTAAGATTTTCCGAAAGAGAACCCGACATAATATATAGGTACTAATTTGCATTAATGCAGTCGGCAAATAGTTTCGATACTAATTTGATGCTACAAAAATTCTACACAAAGGGAAGCAAACAGGAATGCGGTTATATGGACCTTTCACCACTGTCTACTCTGCTTGGGTTATTAGATATCACCAGCTGATCCAGGATGAATGTTTGGGTGTCCACCACATTCACTATCTAATAAAATATAGCATGGTAACCTCACTCTATTCTTGGATTGGACTTCAAATGGCTTTAAACACATAAAATGACGTATCTTTACTCCTCACGGTAATCCAAAACAACGCTACACGTGTTAAAGGTCTTAAAACAGATGATGCGCATACATTTGATACGAGAAACTCAACTAAGATTTCAATCATAGCCGCAATTTAACTGGCCAACATTCATGCGGATAAAATCACGGCTTCCGCATTTCTGCACATTTATGCGTCGTCGTCATCTCTCCAATACGCACATCCTGCACTTGAACTACTGACATGCGTATACACTTTGTTATGGTACCATGTAACCAGTATCAAAATAATAGTCACTTTAACCTTTAAAAAAACATATGGTAATGGTATATAAAATACAGTTTCCGCCCGAAGAGCGACCACCGTATACAAGATCTTAGAACCCACCATAATGGCTCTGGTGTGTCGCGTTTTGGGATCAGCCTGTGTATACCCGGTTCCAGCAGGGGGGACTGTCAAGGGGTAATCATCTCTCGTCAGTCGACATTCTATAGGACCCCACTCCACATACCATCATGTGCGGTGAAGTCACTTTAGTGTGCACGTCTAAATAAAAAAGCGAAAGAGTTGAATTCTAGTTTTCAATTAAGTCGGTCTAGACTTCTTCTACTGCTAAGCAACATTGTACAAGCACTGATGGTCATATAGCCACGAAAGTAATCTGGTTATAAAACTTAATATCTGATGTTTTAGATGTAAAGGAAATTCAATGTCATGATTGGTAATTTAAACTTCAGGATATTACTCTGTGAAGATGTCCAATCCCTTCTCGTTTGGAAAGGTGGAGATGGGATTTACATGTCATAATTTTCTATCATCTGTATATGAAGTGTTTCAAAACAATCATTTATTGAAATCCGTGTATACATTCTAAGTATTCCGAACGCTTATTAGTATGAGGACATTATCGGCTAATTAGAACGCCCATTTAACATCCAGTCGAATTATTTACGATGCCTTTGGCGCCAATAATTGCCCACTAATTTGTTTAGACTCGTCACAAAAGTTCTTAGTAAATGGTCCTTTAGGATTATAGATATACAAGATAATTTGCTGATAATATTTATTTGTATGTTATTATTGATTTAGATTATGTAATGGACGAAAAGTATTATTAAGTGACTGTAATCATATTTTGAGAAATAGATTTCCTTACCTCAAATAATTTGAGAAACTAAGGGGCAATAATGTCAGTCCTTTAATTAGTGGGATAATTTAAACCGAATGTCATGCTAATATCAAAGAATTTGCCAAACTAAATCAAACCGTAATTGCATAATGGACGCAGGCTTCCGTCATACATCTAAAATACGAAACGCCGCCACAGTATCAGATCGTAAGCGCGTAATGAACAACTATCTTGAACATAAATCGGAATGCATTTTAAAACACTGCAAAATGTTGAATGCCTTCACAATTAAATGGCGAAATAAGCTTGTATATTGTAAACAATGCTCGTAACATTGCTTTATAAAACACCGCAGAGCGTAGACTGTGAAGATCCTTTGCCAAAAAATCTACCTATCCTTGAGAACATTATTAAGAATACGTATAGATGATAATAAAAATAATATCCTGTAACGCCTACTATGTTTTAAAACCACAAATAGCTCTTGCTTACTATTAGACGTTAGGAAAAGGTCAATGCTGATACTTCTTTTTCCACCAGCCTCACATTTTAACATACTCACTATTTCGAGCCTGTTCCAGAAAGTTTTTAGCTTATTTTTTAATGGCGGTCGCTTACCTGATTATGAGGGCACAGTTCAGGACAAATCGGTTAGTAAAGGCTACATAAAATATTGCCTCATCTGGAATTCAGAACCAGGACGTCTAGGAGTACTGTCCATCAGTGGCAAAGGGTCCATATAACTATATTCCTGTTGGCTTTCCTTTATATAGAATCTAATTATCATTAGAACGATTTGCCGACCGCATTCATGCATTAGTACCTATATATTGTGTCGAGTTCCTTTTCGAAAAAATTTACCTTTCTCCACTACAGTCTATAAATTTTTGCTAAAATTGTCAAGCGTATAGCAATACCAGCTTAATATATTTGCCATATACAGTCTAAATCTCCTTTTTGTATTATTTGTAAGAAAAATTATCATCTTTTCTTGTGTGTGTTAACACTTCTACACGTGAGCGTCGGCGCTGCGTGGATGTCTCGTTTAGGTAGAGGCAAAGGAAATCGGTATACAGTTAATCCGATTTACGAAATAAATATAAAAGTTAAGGAATGTGTGAAATCCAAGTTGGTCGAAGTATCGCACCGTTCTTACATCATTTGCGATTTAGCAACTTATTATTTATGTCGATGATGTGATGATGATTCTTAGAAATTATAGTATACTATTTTTGTCAACAGACTTTAATTGAAAAATACATATTGCAATCTGACTTATTGCTTTAGTAAAACCGCACTTATGTTGTTAGGGTAAAGATTTCGCACTCATTTAAAAGGTAAGCGTCAAAATACTATAACAAGAAATGAATTAGAGCGTAACGTATTTCTGATTTATTACACCCTTAGAACTGAATTCTCAATAAAATGAAAGAATTTTCTACCGAACAGCGATTATTTAGATCATGACCCGGCCCCATACGGTTCTTCGGGTGCGGACCCACTCGTCCCCTAAAACTCGTACCCTAGAATAAAAGTTGTAAATTCGTCACCTATTCAAGTGCCCATTGGTCCCCTGATAGGAGACCAGTTAATATTAATTTATTTATAAGGTACCCATTCGTCCCCGTCGTCGTTATCAAAATCACACGAAGAAACATGATAAGCAAGTACAGGCATGCACGATTGTGTAGAAGGCATAACCGTCTGTGAGTGGTCACCGTCGCCTGTAATCCTAAGTGATCGTTTTATTTAATGATTTATCATGTTTACGCGGCGATAGCCTAGTTGGGTGTGGAACGGACTGCAAAGATGAATGTCCGCAGGTATAAATCCCAAGGCACACACCTCTAACTTTTCTAAAAAATCATGTGTGTATTCTTTGTGAATTTATCGTTCGCTTTAACGGTAAAGGAAAACATCGTGAGGAAACCTGCACATCTAAGAAGTTCTCTATAGGAATTTCGATGGTGTGTGAAGTCTACCAATCCGCACTAGGCCAGCGTGGTGGACTAAGGCCTAATCCCTCTCAGTAGTAGAGGGAGGCCCGTGCTCAGCAGTGGGCTGATATATAATACAGGGCTGATATTATTATTATTATATTACGCGAATGTTAGGTGCAGGCCACACAGAAAAGACGTGGGACGCAGACATGGCACGGATGGGGCGCCGTCGTAATTTTTAAAACATATAGAAAACACGAGGCACGTTCGTGACGCTGGGCGTCGCAAGAGACGACGGTTTTCAGCTGTCTGATTTGACACGATAACATGTCTTTTTGCGAAGATGAAGATGTGTTAGCACTGGTGTATCTCGCTAATATACAGAGGGTTATTGTATTACTCTAGTCTGTTATAATTATAGAGAACTGGATGATTTTCAATTAATCTAAAAAAATTAACGTTGAATACATAATCGTCCCGCATTTTCACTTAATATACAATGATCTTCGTTCTCAAAACACCTCGCAACTACTCAAGGACGCAGGTAGCTTTGTGTAACAGCGCCCCACCCCGCTATATGAGAATAATTATTACGATTACATTAAAAACATAGTGTCTTAGTATAAAATAGTAGGATAACGTAGTTTTCCCATAAAGATTTTTTGTGTTTATGAAAGTGTAGTTTACAGGACGCAATCTTTTAGGCACTAAAACGTAGAATGGCCTCTTAAGATATTGTAATTTTGAAAGGGAAGTAATAGAATTTAATAATAATACTGATTTCCATACTGTCATTGTCTGTGATTTGTAATAAATGTGATACTTATACATAGTCCATTGAAATGTTACATTTTTTAGGCCTTACCTTGCGTTTTTTAGAGGACGCAATTTTATTTTTTGCAGTGTAGGGGGGGTCAGTCTAAAGCTAAAACCAAGTTTGTGGGGTCGCCACCCTTGTCCCACGGCCGCCATCTTGAAAATAGGGGTTGAAATGGTTTTTACGATGTATCTCTTAAACTATTTATCTGACAAAAAAAATTATAAACATTTTTGTTGCAAATTAAATTCTCTACAACTTTGGTCTAGAAACTTTTGTCGTAGAACTATAAATAAAAAAGTTATAAGCGAAAATGTTAAGAAATTCAATGTTAAGCAATGTGCATTGCAACGTCATCAGAACGTGTGTTTATAAGGTTCATAATACTTTTTGTACTCTCATTAATACCCAAATACCCAAGGGACCATTAGGGAACAAAAGAACATCTGCCTGCTATTATTATTATTATTTCTAACCTCTGTTGTTGTAAGAATAGCTGATAATATTGTGTTGAAGTTGTAGTAAGTAAGTTGACTGACCCCCCTACACTTAAAAAAAAATAAAATTGCGTCCTCTAAAAAACGCAACCCCAAATGTAACTTTTCAATGGACTAACAGGGTAATTTTGACATCGTGTTACTAAATGAAATCACCGATTCGTGGTGACCTCTACTAACACCGTGCAAAAAATATTCATGAGTAATGAATATTTTCGCCAAAAATCCCAATTTAAGATTTATGGTTTTTTGATCACGCTGTCTCTTAGCGCGCTTAACTTAAGTGAATGAACTACGTCACAGCTGATCATATTATTAGCGAACCTATAGGGTTAAGAAGGTCAGCTCACAAATGAACTTTCAATACGTTCACCGACATGGTTGCAGCAGTTTATTGAGTCGTGGAATTTGAAATAAGATATGCAAATTACTACAAAAACAGTCCCTACCCCACTAAAAATACGTGATAATAAAACGACATCCAATAAATAAATACCGTCATGCAAGTGTATGAAAAGGAATCAAGTATTTTGCATGTGCTGTTGCCTTTAAAGAAAAGTATTGATTATTTAGTCAATTATAAACGTTATTTTGGTTTTTAAATTAGTTTTCTTACCAAAAAAGTTACCTACATAATTACTAAAGTTACAAGATTTAAATCTATTGGAATCTTTTTTTTAGAATCTACATTATATTCCAATATTTATTTTAATTCCAACATTAATATTTCGGTTTGTCATAATGTCTAAAAGACTACGTAGACCGAGAGTAGACGTATGTCATATTATGCTTTCTGTACCATTTCTTTGTTAGATAGGTACACTATGGCAATGCGTCTGAGTCTTTGGCCGAGTCGGAATAGCGTGCGAAAGCGACATGATGATAACACTTTTCATTACAATAGTCGTACTCTTTCTCACCTAAACACTCAGTGTTGTCAGTATAAACATTTTACCAATAAGGTTACAAAATGACTCTGTACAAATTTAATGCATTTTATTTATGCCTTTAGCACGCGATTGTACCGCCGTCATAGAGCTCAAAAAAACAAAATACTCTATAGGAGGGGACCAGTAGGCACTAAAAAATATTACAGGGGACGAGTGGGCACAGGGTACGAATTTCAGGGGACCAGTGGGTGCGAAGCCGGTTCTTCCGCGCAATCCCTCTTGAACTTCAATCCATAAATAGCTGAATGTTAAGGTCGTGATCGATTCTTTAATACAAATATCGATTGCTATCAGAAACTACGTACAAATCGATTTAAAGGTTTCAAGAATTTATTAAAAATAACAAAAGAAGTAGTAATTACTTATAAATAATTATACTCTTGCTTAGATGTGTTGGTTTCAGAACTCTTTTGTAATTTATGTCCTACATTCTACTTGGCTTTAGGAATACGTTGTTTTCATTGAAAATGCAGCCCAAAATTTCCTTTGTCCTAGACATGAAAGAAACGTCTCGCTTAGAAAAAAGTAGTTCATTCAAATTCTAAACATATGTAAAATGCTGTCTAAATTTAGATTTTTGGAATTAACAACTAGTTTTGAACGTTAATTTTGATTACATTAGATGTAAAGTTGATCTATGAAGCACCATATTTTGGAAAAAAAAATTCAGACGTTAAACTTAGTAAGAATCAAATGAATGATAAATAATCTGCTTAGTCCCCGATTGATGGTAAAAGTAAATGTGGTCACCAGGAGGTTAACTTGGAGACTGACGGACATACAAACTGACAGACAATTTATCCATATTTATATTTACTTTCATCCGTTAGGCATGACAGACGTCTTGTCAAGCTTAGGTCGTTTGAATGCTCATATAGGAATACTGTTTGCGTGTGTTATGCGGGAAATGTATAAAAAAGGGATATGTGACGATATATATATTTTTAAATATTTATTTTAGGAGTTTTGGTCGTAATTTGATGATATTATAGTGATATGGAAAGGCAAAACAAAACATTATTTGAATCGCCAATATATGCCAGAAATTGGGCAAACCAATAAAGGTAACTTGATGTTAAGGTATCGTAGTTTACCATAAACATCAAAAATACTAAAGAGAAATACTCGTAGAGACTATTATGTTTAATCACAA